>NW_025961112.1:185109-376765 GCF_023159225.1 Perognathus longimembris pacificus
CTTTGTGTTGTTTGTTGTTGTTCCTGCAGGTTTTATGGCTTATTACTAAAGGCCTGGCCACTCTCCCTGAAGTTCTTTGTTCTCTGTCTTTGTAGAGCAGGATTTACACCTTGAGCCACAGCTCAAATTCTGTTTTTTCTTCTTGTGTGTTTGTCTGTGTGTCTGTGTGTGTGTATGTGTGTGTGTGTGTGTGTGTGTGTAAGTGCTAGGATTTAACTCAGTGCATAGCCCACTCGGCCTTAGTATTTTTGTATTTGTGGTCCTCATTGCTGGCAGGCTCTAGTTTTTCTTTAGCCAAAAGTAGGGAATTCAGGGATTTTTATGGTAGTTAATAGGAGACAACAGTCCAGGGGAAGCCCAGGGCACTACCGAGAGTAGAAATCTGAGGACCGGGGTTTGAAACCAGCCTGGGCAGGATAGTCCATGAGAATCTTATGGCAAAAAGTAAAACCATCAAGAGGCAGGAAGTTGTGGAGTTCTAACCATGAGCAAAACACAGCAATTCCAAGCCCAAGACCTGTTCTAATTAAAACAAAACTCAGGGCATGGCTACTTTGTCTCAGTTTCTTTTTACCCCCCACAAGTCTAGCAGGCTCTACTACTTGAGTCACAGCTCAACTTCTGACTACTTTCTCTCCTTTCTCTCTTTCTTTATTTCTTTCTTGTCTTTTTCTTTTTCAAGCGTTCCATTTTTCTCTCTTACTTTCTTTTTATTTTGCTTTCTCTTTCCTCTTTCTGCCTGTCTCTTTCTGCCTCTCAATTTCTCTCTCTTTTCTTTACCTCTTTCTATTTCTCTCTTTCCTTCTTTACTCTTTGTTCGTGTGTCTCTGTTTCCCTTCCTTCCTTCCTTCCTTCCTTCCTTCCTTCCTTCCTTCCTTAATTCCTTAATTCCTTCCTTCCTTCCTTCTTCCTTTTTTTCTTTCTTCCTTTCTTCTCTCTCTTTCTTTGTTTCTTTTCTTCTTTTCCTCTCTGTCATTCTGGTGGTTGCTAGGAGATAAGAGTCCATGAGAAGCCTAGGGCACTTACACATTGTCCACAAAACTGAGGATTGCGGTTTGAAGCCAGCCTGGGCAGGAAAGTCCATGAGACTCATCTCAATTAACCACCAAGAGACAGAGAGAAGTAGAGCCTAGTCTTGAGTAAAACACCACAAGTTCAATCCCACCCCTGGCACACACAACAATGAGTCTCATGGACTTTCCTGCCCAGGCTGGCTTCAAACCGTGATCCTCAGATTTCACCAGCAAGGAACAGCTTACATTACAGATGTAAGTCTCTATCTTTAAAACTTCAATTGGCTCTTCTTTGCCTTCCTTTTCAGTTTTTGTTCTTGAGGTTTTGTATTGTTAGTGCAGTTTTATGGTTTTTACTAAGGGCCTAACCACTCTCCTTGAAGTTTCTCTTTCTCTGCCTGTCTCTGTCTTTCCCTGTTACTCTCTCTTTAGAGCAGACCTCACACCTTGAGCCATAGCTGAACATTTTTTTGGCCAGTCCTGGAGCTTGAACTCAGGGCCTGTATAGTGTCCCTTTCTTCTTTTTGCTGAAAGCGAGTACTCCTCCACATGTGCTACAGCACCATGTTGGCTTTTTCTATATATGTGATGCTGGGGAATTGAACCCAGGGCTTCATGTATAAGAGGCAAGCACTGTACTACTAGGCCGTATGCCCAGAATATCAACTTTTGTTTCCTTTTAATTGTATTGTTGGATGTTCTAGGGCTTGAGCACAGGCCATAGCCACTTTGTCAGTCTTAACGTGTGTGTGTGTGCGTGTGTGTGTGTCTGTGTATGTGTGTTACTCTCAGGGCTAGTAGGCTCTCCTCCTCAGGCTCAACTTCTGCCAGGTTTATTTTTGTGTGTGTTTGCTTTTGGTAGAGGAGTCCCAGGTGTAGTGATGGACACTACAGAGAGGCTTGAAATCTGAGGATTGGAATTGGAGGCAAGCCTGGACCGGTAAGTCCATGAGACTCATCTCAATTAACCACCAATAGAAATCAAGTAATAGAGTTGTATCCTTGAGGAAAACACCTCAAGTTCAAGCCCACCCCTGGCACAGACGAACATGAGTCTCATGTACTTTCCTCCCTTGGCTGGCTTTGAACCATGATCCTCAGACTTCACCCAATATAAGCAGCTTAGATTACAGGTGTGAGTCTCAATTTTCAAATCTGTAATTGGCTTATGTGCCTTCCTGTTAATTTCTTCTTCTTCTTTTTGTTGTTTGTTGTTGTTCCTGCAGGTTTTATGGCTTATTACTAAAGGCCTGGCCACTCTCCCTGAAGTTCTTTGTTCTCTGTCTTTGTAGAGCAGGTTTTACACCTTGAGCCACAGCTCAACTTCTGTTTTTTCTTCTTGTGTGTGTTTGTCTGTGTGTGTGTGTGTGTGTGTGTGTGTGTGTGTGTGTAATTTCTAGGATTTGAACTCAGTGCATAGCCACTCGGCCTTAGTATTTTTGTATTTGTGGTCCTCATTGCTGGCAGGCTCTAGTTTTTCTTTAGCCAAAAGTAGGGAATTCAGGGATTTTTATGGTAGTTAATAGGAGACAACAGTCCAGGGGAAGCCCAGGGCACTACCGAGAGTAGAAATCTGAGGACCGGGGTTTGAAACCAGCCTGGGCAGGATAGTCCATGAGAATCTTATGGCAAAAAGTAAAACCATCAAGAGGCAGGAAGTTGTGGAGTTCTAACCATGAGCAAAACACAGCAATTCCAAGCCCAAGACCTGTTCTAATTAAAACAAAACTCAGGGCATGGCTACTTTGTCTCAGTTTCTTTTTTTACCCCCACAAGTCTAGCAGGCTCTACTACTTGAGTCACAGCTCAACTTCTGACTACTTTCTTTCTCTCCTTTCTCTCTTTCTTTATTTCTTTCTTGTCTTTTTCTTTTTCAAGCGTTCCATTTTTCTCTCTTACTTTCTTTTTATTTTGCTTTCTCTTTCCTCTTTCTGCCTGTCTCTTTCTGCCTCTCAATTTCTCTCTCTTTTCTTTATCTCTTTCTATTTCTCTCTTTCCTTCTTTACTCTTTGTCCGTGTGTCTCTGTTTCCCTTCCTTCCTTCCTTCCTTCCTTAATTCCTTCCTTCCTTCCTTCCTTCCTTAATTCCTTAATTCCTTCCTTCCTTCCTTTCTTTCTTTCTTTCCTTCTTCCTGTTTTTCTTTCTTCCTTTCTTCTCTCTCTTTCTTTGTTTCTTTTCTTCTTTTCCTCTCTGTCATTCTGGTGGTTGCTAGGAGATAAGAGTCCATGAGAAGCCTAGGGCACTTACACATTGTCCACAAAACTGAGGATTGCGGTTTGAAGCCAGCCTGGGCAGGAAAGTCCATGAGACTCATCTCAATTAACCACCAAGAGACAGAGAGAAGTAGAGCCTAGTCTTGAGTAAAACACCACAAGTTCAATCCCACCCCTGGCACACACAACAATGAGTCTCATGGACTTTCCTGCCCAGGCTGGCTTCAAACCGTGATCCTCAGATTTCACCAGCAAGGAACAGCTTACATTACAGATGTAAGTCTCTATCTTTAAAACTTCAATTGGCTCTTCTTTGCCTTCCTTTTCAGTTTTTGTTCTTGAGGTTTTGTATTGTTAGTGCAGTTTTATGGTTTTTACTAAGGGCCTAACCACTCTCCTTGAAGTTTCTCTTTCTCTGCCTGTCTCTGTCTTTCCCTGTTACTCTCTCTTTAGAGCAGACCTCACACCTTGAGCCATAGCTGAACATTTTTTTGGCCAGTCCTGGAGCTTGAACTCAGGGCCTGTATAGTGTCCCTTTCTTCTTTTTGCTGAAGGCGAGTACTCCTCCACATGTGCTACAGCACCATATTGGCTTTTTCTATATATGTGATGCTGGGGAATTGAACCCAGGGCTTCATGTATAAGAGGCAAGCACTGTACTACTAGGCCGTATGCCCAGAATATCAACTTTTGTTTCCTTTTTAATTGTATTGTTGGATGTTCTAGGGCTTGAGCACAGGCCATAGCCACTTTGTCAGTCTTAACGTGTGTGTGTGCGTGTGTGTGTGTCTGTGTATGTGTGTTTCTCTCAGGGCTAGTAGGCTCTCCTCCTCAGGCTCAACTTCTGCCAGGTTTATTTTTGTGTGTGTTTGCTTTTGGTAGAGGAGTCCCAGGTGTAGTGATGGACACTACAGAGAGGCTTGAAATCTGAGGATTGGAATTGGAGGCAAGCCTGGACCGGTAAGTCCATGAGACTCATCTCAATTAACCACCAATAGAAATCAAGTAATAGAGTTGTATCCTTGAGGAAAACACCTCAAGTTCAAGCCCACCCCTGGCACAGACGAACATGAGTCTCATGTACTTTCCTCCCTTGGCTGGCTTTGAACCATGATCCTCAGACTTCACCCATTATAAGCAGCTTAGATTACAGGTGTGAGTCTCAATTTTCAAATCTGTAATTGGCTCATGTGCCTTCCTGTTAATTTCTTCTTCTTCTTTTTGTTGTTTGTTGTTGTTCCTGCAGGTTTTATGGCTTATTACTAAAGGCCTGGCCACTCTCCCTGAAGTTCTTTGTTCTCTGTCTTTGTAGAGCAGGTTTTACACCTTGAGCCACAGCTCAACTTCTGTTTTTTCTTCTTGTGTGTGTTTGTCTGTGTGTGTGTGTGTGTGTGTGTGTGTGTGTGTGTGTCACTTCTAGGATTTGAACACAGTGCCTAGCCACTCGGCCTTAGTATTTTTGTATTTGTGGTCCTCATTGCTGGCAGGCTCTAGTTTTTCTTTAGCCAAAAGTAGGGAATTCAGGGATTTTTATGGTAGTTAATAGGAGACAACAGTCCAGGGGAAGCCCAGGGCACTACCGAGAGTAGAAATCTGAGGACCGGGGTTTGAAACCAGCCTGGGCAGGATAGTCCATGAGAATCTTATGGCAAAAAGTAAAACCATCAAGAGGCAGGAAGTTGTGGAGTTCTAACCATGAGCAAAACACAGCAATTCCAAGCCCAAGACCTGTTCTAATTAAAACAAAACTCAGGGCATGGCTACTTTGTCTCAGTTTCTTTTTTACCCCCACAAGTCTAGCAGGCTCTACTACTTGAGTCACAGCTCAACTTCTGACTACTTTCTCTCCTTTCTCTCTTTCTTTATTTCTTTCTTGTCTTTTTCTTTTCAAGCGTTCCATTTTTCTCTCTTACTTTCTTTTTATTTTGCTTTCTCTTTCCTCTTTCTGCCTGTCTCTTTCTGCCTCTCAATTTCTCTCTCTTTTCTTTACCTCTTTCTATTTCTCTCTTTCCTTCTTTACTCTTTGTTCGTGTGTCTCTGTTTCCCTTCCTTCCTTCCTTCCTTCCTTCCTTCCTTCCTTCCTTAATTCCTTAATTCCTTCCTTCCTTCCTTCTTCCTTTTTTTCTTTCTTCCTTTCTTCTCTCTCTTTCTTTGTTTCTTTTCTTCTTTTCCTCTCTGTCATTCTGGTGGTTGCTAGGAGATAAGAGTCCATGAGAAGCCTAGGGCACTTACACATTGTCCACAAAACTGAGGATTGCGGTTTGAAGCCAGCCTGGGCAGGAAAGTCCATGAGACTCATCTCAATTAGCCACCAAGAGACAGAGAGAAGTAGAGCCTAGTCTTGAGTAAAACACCACAAGTTCAATCCCACCCCTGGCACACACAACAATGAGTCTCATGGACTTTCCTGCCCAGGCTGGCTTCAAACCGTGATCCTCAGATTTCACCAGCAAGGAACAGCTTACATTACAGATGTAAGTCTCTATCTTTAAAACTTCAATTGGCTCTTCTTTGCCTTCCTTTTCAGTTTTTGTTCTTGAGGTTTTGTATTGTTAGTGCAGTTTTATGGTTTTTACTAAGGGCCTAACCACTCTCCTTGAAGTTTCTCTTTCTCTGCCTGTCTCTGTCTTTCCCTGTTACTCTCTCTTTAGAGCAGACCTCACACCTTGAGCCATAGCTGAACATTTTTTTGGCCAGTCCTGGACCTTGAACTCAGGGCCTGTATAGTGTCCCTTTCTTCTTTTTGCTGAAGGCGAGTACTCCTCCACATGTGCTACAGCACCATGTTGGCTTTTTCTATATATGTGATGCTGGGGAATTGAACCCAGGGCTTCATGTATAAGAGGCAAGCACTGTACTACTAGGCCGTATGCCCAGAATATCAACTTTTGTTTCCTTTTTAATTGTATTGTTGGATGTTCTAGGGCTTGAGCACAGGCCATAGCCACTTTGTCAGTCTTAACGTGTGTGTGTGCGTGTGTGTGTGTCTGTGTATGTGTGTTTCTCTCAGGGCTAGTAGGCTCTCCTCCTCAGGCTCAACTTCTGCCAGGTTTATTTTTGTGTGTGTTTGCTTTTGGTAGAGGAGTCCCAGGTGTAGTGATGGACACTACAGAGAGGCTTGAAATCTGAGGATTGGAATTGGAGGCAAGCCTGGACCGGAAAGTCCATGAGACTCATCTCAATTAACCACCAATAGAAATCAAGTAATAGAGTTGTATCCTTGAGGAAAACACCTCAAGTTCAAGCCCACCCCTGGCACAGACGAACATGAGTCTCATGTACTTTCCTCCCTTGGCTGGCTTTGAACCATGATCCTCAGACTTCACCCACTATAAGCAGCTTAGATTACAGGTGTGAGTCTCAATTTTCAAATCTGTAATTGGCTCATGTGCCTTCCTGTTAATTTCTTCTTCTTCTTTTTGTTGTTTGTTGTTGTTCCTGCAGGTTTTATGGCTTATTACTAAAGGCCTGGCCACTCTCCCTGAAGTTCTTTGTTCTCTGTCTTTGTAGAGCAGGTTTTACACCTTGAGCCACAGCTCAACTTCTGTTTTTTCTTCTTGTGTGTGTTTGTCTGTGTGTGTGTGTGTGTGTGTGTGTGTGTGTGTGTGTCACTTCTAGGATTTGAACACAGTGCCTAGCCACTCGGCCTTAGTATTTTTGTATTTGTGGTCCTCATTGCTGGCAGGCTCTAGTTTTTCTTTAGCCAAAAGTAGGGAATTCAGGGATTTTTATGGTAGTTAATAGGAGACAACAGTCCAGGGGAAGCCCAGGGCACTACCGAGAGTAGAAATCTGAGGACCGGGGTTTGAAACCAGCCTGGGCAGGATAGTCCATGAGAATCTTATGGCAAAAAGTAAAACCATCAAGAGGCAGGAAGTTGTGGAGTTCTAACCATGAGCAAAACACAGCAATTCCAAGCCCAAGACCTGTTCTAATTAAAACAAAACTCAGGGCATGGCTACTTTGTCTCAGTTTCTTTTTTACCCCCACAAGTCTAGCAGGCTCTACTACTTGAGTCACAGCTCAACTTCTGACTACTTTCTCTCCTTTCTCTCTTTCTTTATTTCTTTCTTGTCTTTTTCTTTTTCAAGCGTTCCATTTTTCTCTCTTACTTTCTTTTTATTTTGCTTTCTCTTTCCTCTTTCTGCCTGTCTCTTTCTGCCTCTCAATTTCTCTCTCTTTTCTTTACCTCTTTCTATTTCTCTCTTTCCTTCTTTACTCTTTGTTCGTGTGTCTCTGTTTCCCTTCCTTCCTTCCTTCCTTCCTTCCTTCCTTCCTTCCTTCCTTCCTTCCTTAATTCCTTAATTCCTTCCTTCCTTCCTTCTTCCTTTTTTTCTTTCTTCCTTTCTTCTCTCTCTTTCTTTGTTTCTTTTCTTCTTTTCCTCTCTGTCATTCTGGTGGTTGCTAGGAGATAAGAGTCCATGAGAAGCCTAGGGCACTTACACATTGTCCACAAAACTGAGGATTGCGGTTTGAAGCCAGCCTGGGCAGGAAAGTCCATGAGACTCATCTCAATTAGCCACCAAGAGACAGAGAGAAGTAGAGCCTAGTCTTGAGTAAAACACCACAAGTTCAATCCCACCCCTGGCACACACAACAATGAGTCTCATGGACTTTCCTGCCCAGGCTGGCTTCAAACCGTGATCCTCAGATTTCACCAGCAAGGAACAGCTTACATTACAGATGTAAGTCTCTATCTTTAAAACTTCAATTGGCTCTTCTTTGCCTTCCTTTTCAGTTTTTGTTCTTGAGGTTTTGTATTGTTAGTGCAGTTTTATGGTTTTTACTAAGGGCCTAACCACTCTCCTTGAAGTTTCTCTTTCTCTGCCTGTCTCTGTCTTTCCCTGTTACTCTCTCTTTAGAGCAGACCTCACACCTTGAGCCATAGCTGAACATTTTTTTGGCCAGTCCTGGACCTTGAACTCAGGGCCTGTATAGTGTCCCTTTCTTCTTTTTGCTGAAGGCGAGTACTCCTCCACATGTGCTACAGCACCATGTTGGCTTTTTCTATATATGTGATGCTGGGGAATTGAACCCAGGGCTTCATGTATAAGAGGCAAGCACTGTACTACTAGGCCGTATGCCCAGAATATCAACTTTTGTTTCCTTTTTAATTGTATTGTTGGATGTTCTAGGGCTTGAGCACAGGCCATAGCCACTTTGTCAGTCTTAACGTGTGTGTGTGCGTGTGTGTGTGTCTGTGTATGTGTGTTTCTCTCAGGGCTAGTAGGCTCTCCTCCTCAGGCTCAACTTCTGCCAGGTTTATTTTTGTGTGTGTTTGCTTTTGGTAGAGGAGTCCCAGGTGTAGTGATGGACACTACAGAGAGGCTTGAAATCTGAGGATTGGAATTGGAGGCAAGCCTGGACCGGAAAGTCCATGAGACTCATCTCAATTAACCACCAATAGAAATCAAGTAATAGAGTTGTATCCTTGAGGAAAACACCTCAAGTTCAAGCCCACCCCTGGCACAGACGAACATGAGTCTCATGTACTTTCCTCCCTTGGCTGGCTTTGAACCATGATCCTCAGACTTCACCCACTATAAGCAGCTTAGATTACAGGTGTGAGTCTCAATTTTCAAATCTGTAATTGGCTCATGTGCCTTCCTGTTAATTTCTTCTTCTTCTTTTTGTTGTTTGTTGTTGTTCCTGCAGGTTTTATGGCTTATTACTAAAGGCCTGGCCACTCTCCCTGAAGTTCTTTGTTCTCTGTCTTTGTAGAGCAGGTTTTACACCTTGAGCCACAGCTCAACTTCTGTTTTTTCTTCTTGTGTGTGTTTGTCTGTGTGTGTGTGTGTGTGTGTGTGTGTGTGTGTGTGTCACTTCTAGGATTTGAACACAGTGCCTAGCCACTCGGCCTTAGTATTTTTGTATTTGTGGTCCTCATTGCTGGCAGGCTCTAGTTTTTCTTTAGCCAAAAGTAGGGAATTCAGGGATTTTTATGGTAGTTAATAGGAGACAACAGTCCAGGGGAAGCCCAGGGCACTACCGAGAGTAGAAATCTGAGGACCGGGGTTTGAAACCAGCCTGGGCAGGATAGTCCATGAGAATCTTATGGCAAAAAGTAAAACCATCAAGAGGCAGGAAGTTGTGGAGTTCTAACCATGAGCAAAACACAGCAATTCCAAGCCCAAGACCTGTTCTAATTAAAACAAAACTCAGGGCATGGCTACTTTGTCTCAGTTTCTTTTTTACCCCCACAAGTCTAGCAGGCTCTACTACTTGAGTCACAGCTCAACTTCTGACTACTTTCTCTCCTTTCTCTCTTTCTTTATTTCTTTCTTGTCTTTTTCTTTTTCAAGCGTTCCATTTTTCTCTCTTACTTTCTTTTTATTTTGCTTTCTCTTTCCTCTTTCTGCCTGTCTCTTTCTGCCTCTCAATTTCTCTCTCTTTTCTTTACCTCTTTCTATTTCTCTCTTTCCTTCTTTACTCTTTGTTCGTGTGTCTCTGTTTCCCTTCCTTCCTTCCTTCCTTCCTTCCTTCCTTCCTTCCTTCCTTCCTTCCTTAATTCCTTAATTCCTTCCTTCCTTCCTTCTTCCTTTTTTTCTTTCTTCCTTTCTTCTCTCTCTTTCTTTGTTTCTTTTCTTCTTTTCCTCTCTGTCATTCTGGTGGTTGCTAGGAGATAAGAGTCCATGAGAAGCCTAGGGCACTTACACATTGTCCACAAAACTGAGGATTGCGGTTTGAAGCCAGCCTGGGCAGGAAAGTCCATGAGACTCATCTCAATTAGCCACCAAGAGACAGAGAGAAGTAGAGCCTAGTCTTGAGTAAAACACCACAAGTTCAATCCCACCCCTGGCACACACAACAATGAGTCTCATGGACTTTCCTGCCCAGGCTGGCTTCAAACCGTGATCCTCAGATTTCACCAGCAAGGAACAGCTTACATTACAGATGTAAGTCTCTATCTTTAAAACTTCAATTGGCTCTTCTTTGCCTTCCTTTTCAGTTTTTGTTCTTGAGGTTTTGTATTGTTAGTGCAGTTTTATGGTTTTTACTAAGGGCCTAACCACTCTCCTTGAAGTTTCTCTTTCTCTGCCTGTCTCTGTCTTTCCCTGTTACTCTCTCTTTAGAGCAGACCTCACACCTTGAGCCATAGCTGAACATTTTTTTGGCCAGTCCTGGACCTTGAACTCAGGGCCTGTATAGTGTCCCTTTCTTCTTTTTGCTGAAGGCGAGTACTCCTCCACATGTGCTACAGCACCATGTTGGCTTTTTCTATATATGTGATGCTGGGGAATTGAACCCAGGGCTTCATGTATAAGAGGCAAGCACTGTACTACTAGGCCGTATGCCCAGAATATCAACTTTTGTTTCCTTTTTAATTGTATTGTTGGATGTTCTAGGGCTTGAGCACAGGCCATAGCCACTTTGTCAGTCTTAACGTGTGTGTGTGCGTGTGTGTGTGTCTGTGTATGTGTGTTTCTCTCAGGGCTAGTAGGCTCTCCTCCTCAGGCTCAACTTCTGCCAGGTTTATTTTTGTGTGTGTTTGCTTTTGGTAGAGGAGTCCCAGGTGTAGTGATGGACACTACAGAGAGGCTTGAAATCTGAGGATTGGAATTGGAGGCAAGCCTGGACCGGAAAGTCCATGAGACTCATCTCAATTAACCACCAATAGAAATCAAGTAATAGAGTTGTATCCTTGAGGAAAACACCTCAAGTTCAAGCCCACCCCTGGCACAGACGAACATGAGTCTCATGTACTTTCCTCCCTTGGCTGGCTTTGAACCATGATCCTCAGACTTCACCCACTATAAGCAGCTTAGATTACAGGTGTGAGTCTCAATTTTCAAATCTGTAATTGGCTCATGTGCCTTCCTGTTAATTTCTTCTTCTTCTTTTTGTTGTTTGTTGTTGTTCCTGCAGGTTTTATGGCTTATTACTAAAGGCCTGGCCACTCTCCCTGAAGTTCTTTGTTCTCTGTCTTTGTAGAGCAGGTTTTACACCTTGAGCCACAGCTCAAATTCTGTTTTTTCTTCTTGTGTGTGTTTGTCTGTGTGTGTGTGTGTGTGTGTGTGTGTGTGTGTAACTTCTAGGATTTGAACTCAGTGCATAGCCACTCGGCCTTAGTATTTTTGTATTTGTGGTCCTCATTGCTGGCAGGCTCTAGTTTTTCTTTAGCCAAAAGTAGGGAATTCAGGGATTTTTATGGTAGTTAATAGGAGACAACAGTCCAGGGGAAGCCCAGGGCACTACCGAGAGTAGAAATCTGAGGACCGGGGTTTGAAACCAGCCTGGGCAGGATAGTCCATGAGAATCTTATGGCAAAAAGTAAAACCACCAAGAGGCAGGAAGTTGTGGAGTTCTAACCATGAGCAAAACACAGCAATTCCAAGCCCAAGACCTGTTCTAATTAAAACAAAACTCAGGGCATGGCTACTTTGTCTCAGTTTCTTTTTTACCCCCACAAGTCTAGCAGGCTCTACTACTTGAGTCACAGCTCAACTTCTGACTACTTTCTTTCTCTCCTTTCTCTCTTTCTTTATTTCTTTCTTGTCTTTTTCTTTTTCAAGCGTTCCATTTTTCTCTCTTACTTTCTTTTTATTTTGCTTTCTCTTTCCTCTTTCTGCCTGTCTCTTTCTGCCTCTCAATTTCTCTCTCTTTTCTTTACCTCTTTCTATTTCCCTCTTTCCTTCTTTACTGTTTGTTCGTGTGTCTCTGTTTCCCTTCCTTCCTTCCTTCCTTCCTTCCTTCCTTAATTCCTTAATTCCTTCCTTCCTTCCTTCTTCCTTTTTTTCTTTCTTCCTTTCTTCTCTCTCTTTCTTTGTTTCTTTTCTTCTTTTCCTCTCTGTCATTCTGGTGGTTGCTAGGAGATAAGAGTCCATGAGAAGCCTAGGGCACTTACACATTGTCCACAAAACTGAGGATTGCGGTTTGAAGCCAGCCTGGGCAGGAAAGTCCATGAGACTCATCTCAATTAACCACCAAGAGACAGAGAGAAGTAGAGCCTAGTCTTGAGTAAAACACCACAAGTTCAATCCCACCCCTGGCACACACAACAATGAGTCTCATGGACT
The DNA here is from genome assembly GCF_023159225.1 of Perognathus longimembris pacificus. NCBI lineage: Eukaryota > Metazoa > Chordata > Mammalia > Rodentia > Heteromyidae > Perognathus > Perognathus longimembris. The sequence continues at coordinate 197,353 of NW_025961112.1, forward strand.
TTCCTGCCCAGGCTGGCTTCAAACCGTGATCCTCAGATTTCACCAGCAAGGAACAGCTTACATTACAGATGTAAGTCTCTATCTTTAAAACTTCAATTGGCTCTTCTTTGCCTTCCTTTTCAGTTTTTGTTCTTGAGGTTTTGTATTGTTAGTGCAGTTTTATGGTTTTTACTAAGGGCCTAACCACTCTCCTTGAAGTTTCTCTTTCTCTGCCTGTCTCTGTCTTTCCCTGTTACTCTCTCTTTAGAGCAGACCTCACACCTTGAGCCATAGCTGAACATTTTTTTGGCCAGTCCTGGAGCTTGAACTCAGGGCCTGTATAGTGTCCCTTTCTTCTTTTTGCTGAAGGCGAGTACTCCTCCACATGTGCTACAGCACCATATTGGCTTTTTCTATATATGTGATGCTGGGGAATTGAACCCAGGGCTTCATGTATAAGAGGCAAGCACTGTACTACTAGGCCGTATGCCCAGAATATCAACTTTTGTTTCCTTTTTAATTGTATTGTTGGATGTTCTAGGGCTTGAGCACAGGCCATAGCCACTTTGTCAGTCTTAACGTGTGTGTGTGCGTGTGTGTGTGTCTGTGTATGTGTGTTTCTCTCAGGGCTAGTAGGCTCTCCTCCTCAGGCTCAACTTCTGCCAGGTTTATTTTTGTGTGTGTTTGCTTTTGGTAGAGGAGTCCCAGGTGTAGTGATGGACACTACAGAGAGGCTTGAAATCTGAGGATTGGAATTGGAGGCAAGCCTGGACCGGTAAGTCCATGAGACTCATCTCAATTAACCACCAATAGAAATCAAGTAATAGAGTTGTATCCTTGAGGAAAACACCTCAAGTTCAAGCCCACCCCTGGCACAGACGAACATGAGTCTCATGTACTTTCCTCCCTTGGCTGGCTTTGAACCATGATTCTCAGACTTCACCCACTATAAGCAGCTTAGATTATAGGTGTGAGTCTCAATTTTCAAATCTGTAATTGGCTCATGTGCCTTCCTGTTAATTTCTTCTTCTTCTTTTTGTTGTTTGTTGTTGTTCCTGCAGGTTTTATGGCTTATTACTAAAGGCCTGGCCACTCTCCCTGAAGTTCTTTGTTCTCTGTCTTTGTAGAGCAGGTTTTACACCTTGAGCCACAGCTCAACTTCTGTTTTTTCTTCTTGTGTGTGTTTGTCTGTGTGTGTGTGTGTGTGTGTGTGTGTGTGTGTCACTTCTAGGATTTGAACACAGTGCCTAGCCACTCGGCCTTAGTATTTTTGTATTTGTGGTCCTCATTGCTGGCAGGCTCTAGTTTTTCTTTAGCCAAAAGTAGGGAATTCAGGGATTTTTATGGTAGTTAATAGGAGACAACAGTCCAGGGGAAGCCCAGGGCACTACCGAGAGTAGAAATCTGAGGACCGGGGTTTGAAACCAGCCTGGGCAGGATAGTCCATGAGAATCTTATGGCAAAAAGTAAAACCATCAAGAGGCAGGAAGTTGTGGAGTTCTAACCATGAGCAAAACACAGCAATTCCAAGCCCAAGACCTGTTCTAATTAAAACAAAACTCAGGGCATGGCTACTTTGTCTCAGTTTCTTTTTTACCCCCACAAGTCTAGCAGGCTCTACTACTTGAGTCACAGCTCAACTTCTGACTACTTTCTTTCTCTCCTTTCTCTCTTTCTTTATTTCTTTCTTGTCTTTTTCTTTTTCAAGCGTTCCATTTTTCTCTCTTACTTTCTTTTTATTTTGCTTTCTCTTTCCTCTTTCTGCCTGTCTCTTTCTGCCTCTCAATTTCTCTCTCTTTTCTTTACCTCTTTCTATTTCTCTCTTTCCTTCTTTACTCTTTGTTTGTGTGTCTCTGTTTCCCTTCCTTCCTTCCTTCCTTCCTTCCTTCCTTCCTTCCTTCCTTCCTTCCTTAATTCCTTAATTCCTTCCTTCCTTCCTTTCTTTCTTTCTTTCCTTCTTCCTTTTTTTCTTTCTTCCTTTCTTCTCTCTCTTTCTTTGTTTCTTTTCTTCTTTTCCTCTCTGTCATTCTGGTGGTTGCTAGGAGATAAGAGTCCATGAGAAGCCTAGGGCACTTACACATTGTCCACAAAACTGAGGATTGCGGTTTGAAGCCAGCCTGGGCAGGAAAGTCCATGAGACTCATCTCAATTAACCACCAAGAGACAGAGAGAAGTAGAGCCTAGTCTTGAGTAAAACACCACAAGTTCAATCCCACCCCTGGCACACACAACAATGAGTCTCATGGACTTTCCTGCCCAGGCTGGCTTCAAACCGTGATCCTCAGATTTCACCAGCAAGGAACAGCTTACATTACAGATGTAAGTCTCTATCTTTAAAACTTCAATTGGCTCTTCTTTGCCTTCCTTTTCAGTTTTTGTTCTTGAGGTTTTGTATTGTTAGTGCAGTTTTATGGTTTTTACTAAGGGCCTAACCACTCTCCTTGAAGTTTCTCTTTCTCTGCCTGTCTCTGTCTTTCCCTGTTGCTCTCTCTTTAGAGCAGACCTCACACCTTGAGCCATAGCTGAACATTTTTTTGGCCAGTCCTGGACCTTGAACTCAGGGCCTTTATAGTGTCCCTTTCTTCTTTTTGCTGAAGGCGAGTACTCCTCCACATGTGCTACAGCACCATGTTGGCTTTTTCTATATATGTGATGCTGGGGAATTGAACCCAGGGCTTCATGTATAAGAGGCAAGCACTGTACTACTAGGCCGTATGCCCAGAATATCAACTTTTGTTTCCTTTTTAATTGTATTGTTGGATGTTCTAGGGCTTGAGCACAGGCCATAGCCACTTTGTCAGTCTTAACGTGTGTGTGTGCGTGTGTGTGTGTCTGTGTATGTGTGTTTCTCTCAGGGCTAGTAGGCTCTCCTCCTCAGGCTCAACTTCTGCCAGGTTTATTTTTGTGTGTGTTTGCTTTTGGTAGAGGAGTCCCAGGTGTAGTGATGGACACTACAGAGGGGCTTGAAATCTGAGGATTGGAATTGGAGGCAAGCCTGGACCGGAAAGTCCATGAGACTCATCTCAATTAACCACCAATAGAAATCAAGTAATAGAGTTGTATCCTTGAGGAAAACACCTCAAGTTCAAGCCCACCCCTGGCACAGACGAACATGAGTCTCATGTACTTTCCTCCCTTGGCTGGCTTTGAACCATGATCCTCAGACTTCACCCACTATAAGCAGCTTAGATTACAGGTGTGAGTCTCAATTTTCAAATCTGTAATTGGCTCATGTGCCTTCCTGTTAATTTCTTCTTCTTCTTTTTGTTGTTTGTTGTTGTTCCTGCAGGTTTTATTGCTTATTACTAAATGCCTGGCCACTCTCCCTGAAGTTCTTTGTTCTCTGTCTTTGTAGAGCAGGTTTTACACCTTGAGCCACAGCTCAACTTCTGTTTTTTCTTCTTGTGTGTGTTTGTCTGTGTGTGTGTGTGTGTGTGTGTGTAAGTTCTAGGATTTGAACTCAGTCCATAGCAACTCGGCCTAAGTATTTTTGTATTTGTGTTCCTCATTGCTGGCAGTCTCTAGTTTTTCTTTAGCCAAAAGTAGGGAATTCAGGGATTTTTATGGTAGTTAATAGGAGACAACAGTCCAGGGGAAGCCCAGGGCACTACCGAGAGACTAGAAATCTGAGGATCGGGGTTTGAGGCCAGCCTGGGCAGGATAGTCCATGAGATTCTTATGGCAAAAAGTAAAACCACCAAGAGGCAGGAAGTTGTGGAGTTCTAGCCATGAGCAAAACACAGCAATTTCAAGCCCAAGACCTGTTCTAATTAAAACAAAACTCAGGACATGGCTACTTTGTCTCAGTTTCTTTTTTACCCCCAAAAGTCTATCAGGCTCTACTACTTGAGTCACAGCTCAAGTTCTGACTGTTTGCCTTACTTTCTATCTTTCCTTTCTCTTTTTCTTTATTTTATTCTTCTCTTTCTCTTTTTCATTCATTCCCTTTCTCTCTGTACTTTCTTTTTATTTTGCTTTCTCTTTCCTCTTTCTTTCTGTCTCTTTCTTTCTCTCTACTTCTCTCACTTTTCTTTAACTGTTTCTATTTCTCTCTTTCCTTCTTTACTCTTTGTCCGTGTGATTCTCTTTCCCTTCATTCCTTCCTTTCATCCTTCCTTCCTTTCTTCCTTTCTTTGTTTCTTCCTTTCTCTCTCTCTTTCTTTCTTTCTTTCTTCTCTCTCTTTCTTTGTTTCTTTTCTTCTTTTCCTCTCTGTCTTTCTGGTGGTTGATAGGAGATAAGAGTCCATGAGATGGGCACTTACACAGTTTCCAAAAATCTGAGGATTGCGGTTTGAAGCCAGCCTGGGCAGGAAAGTCCATGAGACTCACCTCAATTAACCACCAAGAGACAGAGAGAAGTAGAGCCTAGTCTTGAGTAGAACACCACAAGTTCAATCCACCCCTGGCACACACATCAATGAGTCACATGGACTTTCCTGCCCAGGCTGGCTTCAAACCGTGATCCTCAGATTTCACCTGCAAGGAGCAGCTTACATTACAGATGTAAGTCTCTATCTTTAAAACTTCAATTGGCTCTTCTTTGCCTTCCCTTACACTTTTTGTCCTTGAGGTTTGGTAATGTTAGTGCAGTTCTATGGCTTTTTACTAAGTGCCTAGCCACTCTCCTTGAAGTTTCTCTTTCTCTGTCTGTCTGTCTGTCCGTCTGTCTCTGTGTGTCTCTGTCTTTCTCTGTTACTCTCTCTTTAGAGCAGACATCACACCTTGAGCCATAGCTGCACATTTTTTTTGGCCAGTCCTGGAGCTTGAACTCAGGCATGAATAGTGTCCCTTTCTTCTTTTTGCTCATGGCTAGTACTCCTCCACTTGTGCCACAGCACCACTTTGGCTTTTCCTATATATGTGGTGCCGGGGAATTGAACCCAGGGCTTCAGGTATAAGAGGCAAGCACTCTACCACAAGGCCGTATCCCCAGGCCATCAAGTGTTGTTTTCTTTTTAATTGTATGGTTGGATGTTCTAGGGCTTGATCTCAGGCCATAGCCACTTTGTCTGTCTTAATGTGTGTGCGTGTGTGTGTTTGTGTGTGTGTGTGTGTGTGTGTGTGTGTTTCTCTCAGGGCTAGCAGGCTCTACTCCTTGAGCTCAACTTCTGCTCGGATTATTTTTGTGTGTGTTTGCTTTTGGTGGTTATTAGATGAGTCCCAGGTGTAGTCAAGGGCACTACAGAGAGGCTTGAAATCTGAGGATTGGAATTCGAGGCAAGCCTGGACCGGAAAGTCCATGAGACTCATCTCAATTAACCACCCATAGACATCAAGTAGTAGAGTTGTAGCCTTGAGGAAAACACCTCAAGTTCAAGCCCACCCCTGGCACAGACAAACATGAGTCTCATGGACTATCCTCCCTTGACTGGCTTCGAACCATGATCCTCAGATTTCCCGCACCATAAGCAGCTTAGATTACAAGTGTGAGTCTCAATTTTCAAATCAGTAATTGGCTTATGTGCCTTCCTGTTAATTTCTTCTTCTTCTTTTTGTTGTTTGTTGTTGTTCCTGCAGGTTTTATGGCTTATTACTAAAGGCCTGGCCACTCTCCCTGAAGTTGCTTGTTCTCTGTCTTTGTTGAGCAGGTTTTGCACTTTGAGCCACAGCTCAACTTCTGTTTTTTCTTCTTGTGTGTTTGTCTCTGTGTGTGTGTGTGTGTGTGTGTGTGTGTGTGTGTGTGTGTGTGTGTGTGTGTGTAACTTCTAGGATTTGAACTCAGTGCATAGCCACTCGGCCTTAGTATTTTTGTATTTGTGGTCCTCTTTGCAGGCAGGCTCCAATTTTTCTTTAGCCCAAATAGGGAATTCAGGTATTTTTATGGTAGTTAATAGGAGACAACAGTCCATGGGAAACCTAGTGCACTACAGAGAGACTTGAAAGCTGAGGATGGGGGTTTGAAGCCAGCCTGGGCAGGATAGTCCATGAGATTCTTATGGCAAAAAGTAAAACCACCAAGAGGCAGGAAGTTGTGGAGTTCTAGCCATGAGCAAAACACAGCAAATTCAAGCCCAAGACTGGTTCTCATTAAAACAAAAGTCAGGGCATGGCTACTTTGTCTCAGTTTCTTTTTTACCCCCACAAGTCTAGCAGGCTCTACTACTTGAGTCACAGCTCAACCTCTGACTGTTTGCCCTACTTTCTTTCTCTCCTTTCTCCCTTTCTTCTCTTTCTCTTTTTCAATCGTTCCCTTTTTCTCTCTTACTTTCTTTTTATTTTGCTTTCTCTTTCCTCTTTCTTCCTGTCTCTTTCTTTCTGCCTCTCAATTTCTCTCTCTTTTCTTTATCTCTTTCTATTTCTCTCTTTCCTTCTTTACTCTTTGTTCGTGTGTCTCTCTTTTCCTTCCTTCCTTCCTTCCTTAATTCCTTAATTCCTTCCTTCCTTCCTTCCATCCTTCCTTTCCTTCTTCCTTTTTTTTTTTCTTTCTTTCTTCTTTCTCTTTCTTTGTTTCTTTTCTTCTTCTCATCTCTGTCATTCTGGTGGTTGATAGGAGATAAGAGTCCATGAGAAGCCTAGGGCACTTACACATTGTCCACAAATCTGAGGATTGCGGTTTGAAGCCTGCCTGGGCAGGAAAGTCCATGAGACTCATCTCAATTAGCCACCAAGAGACAGAGAAATAGAGCCTAGTCTTGAGTAGAACACCACAAGTTCAATTCCACCCCTGGCACACACAACAATGAGTCTCATGGACTTTCCTGCCCAGGCTGGCTTCAAACCGTGATCCTCAGATTTCACCAGCAAGGAGCAGCGTAAATTACAGATGTAAGTCTCTATCTTTAAAACTTCAATTTGCTCTTCTTTGCCTTCCTTTACAGTTTTTGTTCTTGAGGTTTTTTATTGTTAGTGCAGTTTTCTGGCTTTTTACTAAGTGCCTAGCCACTCTCCTTGAAGTTTCTCTTTCTCTGTCTGTCTGTCTGTCTCTGTGTGTCTCTGTCTTTCTCTGTTACTCTCTCTTTAGAGCAGACCTCACACCTCGAGCTATAGCTGCACATTTTTTTTGGCCAGTCCTGGAGCTTGAACTCAGGCATGAATAGTGTCCCTTTCTTCTTTTTGCTCATGGCTAGTACTCCTCCACTTGTGCCACAGCACCACTTTGGCTTTTCCTATATATGTGGTGCCGGGGAATTGAACCCAGGGCTTCAGGTATAAGAGGCAAGCACTCTACCACAAGGCCATATCCCCAGGGCATCAACTGTTGTTTTCTTTTCAATTGTATTTTTCGAAGTTCTAGGGCTTGAACTCAGGTCATAGCCACTTGTTGGTCTTGATTTTTTTTTTTTTGCCAGTCCTGGGGCTTGGACTCAGGGCCTGAGCACTGTCCCTGCCTTCTTGTTTCTATTATGCTCAAGGCTAGCCATCTGCCACTTGAGCCACAGCGCCACTTCTGGCCATTTTCTGTATATGTGGTGCTGGGGAATCGAACCCAGGGTCTCATGTATATGAGTCAGGCACTTGCCACTAGGCCATATCCCTAGCCTACTTTTTCTGTCTAAATGTCTGTGTGCGTGTGTGTGTGTGTGTGTTTCCCTCAGGGCTAGCAAGCTCTACTCCTTGACCTCAACTTCTGCCGGGATTATTTTTGTGTGTGTTTGCTTTTGGTGGTTAATAGATGAGTCCCACGTGTAATCAAGGGCACTATAGAGAGGCTTGAAATCTGAGGATTGGAATTCGAGGCAAGCCGGAACAGGAAAGTCCATGAGACTCATCTCAATTAACCACCAGTAGACAGAGAGAAGTTTAGCCTAGTCTTGAGTAGAACACCACAAGTTCAATCCCACCCTGGGCACACACAATGAGTCTCATGGACTTTCCTGCCCAGGCTGGCTTCAAACTGTGATCCTCAGATTTCACTTACAAGGAGCCGCTCACATTACAGATGTAAGTCTCTATCTTTAAAACTTCAATTGGCTCTCCTTTGCCTTCCTTTACAGTTTTTGTTCTTGAGGTTTTTTATTGTTAGTGCAGTTTTCTGGCTTTTTACTAAGTGCCTAGCCACTCTCCTTGAAGTTTCTCCTTCTCTGTCTGTCTCTCTCTGTGTATCTCTTGTCTTTCTCTGTTTCTCTCTCTTTAGAGCAGTCCTCACACCTTGAGCTATAGCTGCACATTGTTTTTGGCCAGTCCTGGAGCTTGAACTCCGGGCCTGAATAGTGTCCTTATCTTCTTTTTGCTGAAGATTAGTACTCCTTCACTTGTGCCCCAGCACCAATTTGGCTTTTTCTATATATGTGATGCTGGGGAATTGAACCCAGGGCTTCCTGTATAAGAGGCAAGCACTCTACCACTAGGCCATATGCCCAGACCATCAACCAACTATTGTTTTATTTTAATTGTATTATTGGATGTTCTAGGGCCTGAACTGAGGCCATAGCCACTTTGTCTAAATGTATGTGTGCGTGTGTGTGTTTCTGTGTGTGTGTGGGGGGGGTATGTGTGTGTTTCTCTCAGGGCTAGCAGGCTCAACTTCTGCCTGGTTTATTTTTGTGTGTGTTTGCTTTTGGTAGATGAGTCCCAGGTGTAGTCATGGACACTCCAGAGAGGCTTGAAATCTGAGGATTGTTATTCGAGGCAAGGCTGTACCGGAAAGTCCATGAGACTCATCTCAATTAACCACCCATAGACATCAAGTAGTAGAGTTGTAGCCTTGAGGAAAACACCTCAAGTTCAAGCCCACCCCTGGCACAGACAAACATGAGTCTCATGGACTATCCTCCCTTGACTGGCTTCGAACCATGATCCTCAGATTTCCCGCACCATAAGCAGCTTAGATTACAAGTGTGAGTCTCAATTTTCAAATCAGTAATTGGCTTATGTGCCTTCCTGTTAATTTCTTCTTCTTCTTTTTGTTGTTTGTTGTTGTTCCTGCAGGTTTTATGGCTTATTACTAAAGGCCTGGCCACTCTCCCTGAAGTTGCTTGTTCTCTGTCTTTGTAGAGCAGGTTTTGCACTTTGAGCCACAGCTCAACTTCTGTTTTTTCTTCTTGTGTGTTTGTCTCTGTGTGTGTGTGTGTGTGTGTGTGTGTGTGTGTAACTTCTAGGATTTGAACTCAGTGCATAGCCGCTCGGCCTTAGTATTTTTGTATTTGTGGTCCTCTTTGCAGGCAGGCTCCAATTTTTCTTTAGCCCAAATAGGGAATTCAGGTATTTTTATGGTAGTTAATAGGAGACAACAGTCCATGGGAAACCTAGGGCACTACAGAGAGACTTGAAAGCTGAGGATGGGGGTTTGAAGCCAGCCTGGGCAGGATAGTCCATGAGATTCTTATGGCAAAAAGTAAAACCACCAAGAGGCAGGAAGTTGTGGAGTTCTAGCCATGAGCAAAACACAGCAAATTCAAGCCCAAGACTGGTTCTCATTAAAACAAAAGTCAGGGCATGGCTACTTTGTCTCAGTTTCTTTTTTACCCCCACAAGTCTAGCAGGCTCTACTACTTGAGTCACAGCTCAACTTCTGACTGTTTGCCCTACTTTCTTTCTCTCCTTTCTCCCTTTCTTCTCTTTCTCTTTTTCAATCGTTCCCTTTTTCTCTCTTACTTTCTTTTTATTTTGCTTTCTCTTTCCTCTTTCTTCCTGTCTCTTTCTTTCTGCCTCTCAATTTCTCTCTCTTTTCTTTATCTCTTTCTATTTCTCTCTTTCCTTCTTTACTCTTTGTCCGTGTGTCTCTCTTTCCCTTCCTTCCTTCCTTCCTTAATTCCTTAATTCCTTCCTTCCTTCCTTCCATCCCTCCTTTCCTTCTTCCTTTTTTTCTTTCTTTCTTTCTTCTTTCTCTTTCTTTGTTTCTTTTCTTCTTCTCATCTCTGTCATTCTGGTGGTTGATAGGAGATAAGAGTCCATGAGAAGCCTAGGGCACTTACATATTGTCCACAAATCTGAGGATTGCGGTTTGAAGCCAACCTGGGCAGGAAAGTCCATGAGACTCATCTCAATTAGCCACCAAGAGACAGAGAAATAGAGCCTAGTCTTGAGTAGAACACCACAAGTTCAATCCCACCCCTGGCACACACAACAATGAGTCTCATGGACTTTCCTGCCCAGGCTGGCTTCAAACCGTGATCCTCAGATTTCACCAGCAAGGAGCAGCGTAAATTACAGATGTAAGTCTCTATGTTTAAAACTTCAATTTGCTCTTCTTTGCCTTCCTTTACAGTTTTTGTTCTTGAGGTTTTTTATTGTTAGTGCAGTTTTCTGGCTTTTTACTAAGTGCCTAGCCACTCTCCTTGAAGTTTCTCTTTGTCTGTCTGTCTGTCTCTGTGTGTCTCTGTCTTTCTCTGTTACTCTCTCTTTAGAGCAGACCTCACACCTCGAGCTATAGCTGCACATTTTTTTTGGCCAGTCCTGGAGCTTGAACTCAGGCATGAATAGTGTCCCTTTCTTCTTTTTGCTCATGGCTAGTACTCCTCCACTTGTGCCACAGCACCACTTTGGCTTTTCCTATATATGTGGTGCCGGGGAATTGAACCCAGGGCTTCAAGTATAAGAGGCAAGCACTCTACCACAAGGCCGTATCCCCAGGCCATCAACTGTTGTTTTCTTTTCAATTGTATTGTTCGAAGTTCTAGGGCTTGAACTCAGGCCATAGCCACTTGTCGGTCTTGATTTTTTTTTTTTTTTGCCAGTCCTGGGGCTTGGACTCAGGGCCTGAGCACTGTCCCTGCCTTCTTGTTTCTATTATGCTCAAGGCTAGCCATCTGCCACTTGAGCCACAGCGCCACTTCTGGCCATTTTCTGTATATGTGGTGCTGGGGAATCGAACCCAGGGTCTCATGTATATGAGTCAGGCACTTGCCACTAGGCCATATCCCTAGCCTACTTTTTCTGTCTAAATGTCTGTGTGCGTGTGTGTGTGTGTGTGTGTTTCCCTCAGGGCTAGCAAGCTCTACTCCTTGACCTCAACTTCTGCCGGGATTATTTTTGTGTGTGTTTGCTTTTGGTGGTTAATAGATGAGTCCCACGTGTAATCAAGGGCACTATAGAGAGGCTTGAAATCTGAGGATTGGAATTCGAGGCAAGCCGGAACAGGAAAGTCCATGAGACTCATCTCAATTAACCACCAGTAGACAGAGAGAAGTTTAGCCTAGTCTTGAGTGGAACACCACAAGTTCAATCCCACCCCGGGCACACACAATGAGTCTCATGGACTTTCCTGCCCAGGCTGGCTTCAAACCGTGATCCTCAGATTTCACTTACAAGGAGCCGCTCACATTACAGATGTAAGTCTCTATCTTTAAAACTTCAATTGGCTCTCCTTTGCCTTCCTTTACAGTTTTTGTTCTTGAGGTTTTTTATTGTTAGTGCAGTTTTCTGGCTTTTTACTAAGTGCCTAGCCACTCTCCTTGAAGTTTCTCCTTCTCTGTCTGTCTCTCTCTGTGTATCTCTTGTCTTTCTCTGTTTCTCTCTCTTTAGAGCAGACCTCACACCTTGAGCTATAGCTGCACATTGTTTTTGGCCAGTCCTGGAGCTTGAACTCCAGGCCTGAATAGTGTCCTTATCTTCTTTTTGCTGAAGATTAGTACTCCTTCACTTGTGCCCCAGCACCACTTTGGCTTTTTCTATATATGTGATGTTGGGGAATTGAACCCAGGGCTTCCTGTATAAGAGGCAAGCACTCTATCACTAGGACGTATGCCCAGACCATCAACCAACTATTGTTTTATTTTAATTGTATTATTGGATGTTCTAGGGCCTGAACTGAGGCCATAGCCACTTTGTCTAAATGTATGTGTGCGTGTGTGTGTTTCTGTGTGTGTGTGGGGGGGGTATGTGTGTGTTTCTCTCAGGGCTAGCTGGCTCAACTCCTCAGGCTCAACTTCTGCCTGGTTTATTTTTGTGTGTGTTTGCTTTTGGTAGATGAGTCCCAGGTGTAGTCATGGACACTCCAGAGAGGCTTGAAATCTGAGGATTGTTATTCGAGGCAAGCCTGGACCGGAAAGTCCATGAGACTCATCTCAATTAACCACCCATAGACATCAAGTAGTAGAGTAGTAGCCTTGAGGAAAACACCTCAAGTTCAAGCCCACCCCTGGCACAGACAAACATGAGTCTCATGGACTATCCTCCCTTGACTGGCTTCGAACCATGATCCTCAGATTTCCCCCACCATAAGCAGCTTAGATTACAAGTGTGAGTCTCAATTTTCAAATCAGTAATTGGCTTATGTGCCTTCCTGTTAATTTCTTCTTCTTCTTTTTGTTGTTTGTTGTTGTTCCTGCAGGTTTTATGGCTTATTACTAAAGGCCTGGCCACTCTCCCTGAAGTTCCTTGTTCTCTGTCTTTGTAGAGCAGGTTTTGCACTTTGAGCCACAGCTCAACTTCTGTTTTTTCTTCTTGTGTGTTTGTCTCTCTCTCTGTGTGTGTGTGTGTGTGTGTGTGTGTGTGTGTGTGTGTGTAACTTCTAGGATTTGAACTCAGTGCATAGCCACTCGGCCTTAGTAATTTTGTATTTGTGGTCCTCATTGCGGGCAGGCTCTAATTTTTCTTTAGCCCAAAGTAGGGAATTCATGTATTTTTATGGTAGTTAATAGGAGACAACAGTCCATGGGAAACCTAGTGCACTACAGAGAGACTTGAAAGCTGAGAATGGGGGTTTGAAGCCAGCCTGGGCAGGATAGTCCATGAGATTCTTATGGCAAAAAGTAAAACCACCAAGAGGCAGGAAGTTATGGAGTTCTAGCCATGAGCAAAACACAGCAATTTCAAGCCCAAGACTGGTTCTCACTAAAACAAAAGCCAGGGCATGGCTACTTTGTCTCAGTTTCATTTTTACCCCCACAAGTCTAGCAGGCTCTACTACTTGAGTCACAGCTCAACTTCTGACTGTTTGCCCTACTTTCTTTCTCTCCTTTCTCCCTTTCTTCTCTTTCTCTTTTTCAATCGTTCCCTTTTTCTCTCTTACTTTCTTTTTATTTTGCTTTCTCTTTCCTCTTTCTTCCTGTCTCTTTCTTTCTGCCTCTCAATTTCTCTCTCTTTTCTTTATCTCTTTCTATTTCTCTCTTTCCTTCTTTACTCTTTGTTCGTGTGTCTCTCTTTCCCTTCCTTCCTTCCTTCCTTAATTCCTTAATTCCTTCCTTCCTTCCTTCCATCCTTCCTTTCCTTCTTCCTTTTTTTCTTTCTTTCTTTCTTCTTTCTCTTTCTTTGTTTCTTTTCTTCTTCTCATCTCTGTCATTCTGGTGGTTGATAGGAGATAAGAGTCCATGAGAAGCCTAGGGCACTTACACATTGTCCACAAATCTGAGGATTGCGGTTTGAAGCCAGCCTGGGCAGGAAAGTCCATGAGACTCATCTCAATTAGCCACCAAGAGACAGAGAAGTAGAGCCTAGTCTTGAGTAGAACACCACAAGTTCAATCCCACCCCTGGCACACACAACAATGAGTCTCATGGACTTTCCTGCCCAGGCTGGCTTCAAACCGTGATCCTCAGATTTCACCAGCAAGGAGCAGCGTACATTACAGATGTAAGTCTCTATCTTTAAAACTTCAATTGGCTCTTTGCCTTCCTTTACAGTTTTTGTTCTTGAGGTTTTTTATTGTTAGTGCAGTTTTCTGGCTTTTTACTAAGTGCCTAGCCACTCTCCTTGAAGTTTCTCTTTCTCTGTCTGTCTGTCTGTCTGTCTGTCTCTGTGTGTCTCTGTCTTTCTCTGTTAGTCTCTCTTTAGAGCAGACCTCACACCTTGAGCTATAGCTGCACATTTTTTTTGGCCAGTCCTGGAGCTTGAACTCAGGCATGAATAGTGTCCCTTTCTTCTTTTTGCTCATGGCTAGTACTCCTCCACTTGTGCCACAGCACCACTTTGGCTTTTCCTATAAATGTGGTGCCGGGGAATTGAACCCAGGGCTTCAGGTATAAGAGGCAAGCACTCTACCACAAGGCCGTATCCCCAGGCCATCAAGTGTTGTTTTCTTTTTAATTGTATGGTTGGATGTTCTAGGGCTTGATCTCAGGCCATAGCCACTTTGTCTGTCTTAATGTGTGTGCGTGTGTGTGTTTGTGTGTGTGTGTGTGTGTGTTTCTCTCAGGGCTAGCAGGCTCTACTCCTTGAGCTCAACTTCTACTCGGATTATTTTTGTGTGTGTTTGCTTTTGGTGGTTATTAGATGAGTCCCAGGTGTAGTCAAGGGCACTACAGAGAGGCTTGAAATCTGAGGATTGGAATTCGAGGCAAGCCTGGACCGGAAAGTCCATGAGACTCATCTCAATTAACCACCCATAGACATCAAGTAGTAGAGTTGTAGCCTTGAGGAAAACACCTCAAGTTCAAGCCCACCCCTGGCACAGACAAACATGAGTCTCATGGACTATCCTCCCTTGACTGGCTTCGAACCATGATCCTCAGATTTCCCCCACCATAAGCAGCTTAGATTACAAGTGTGAGTCTCAATTTTCAAATCAGTAATTGGCTTATGTGCCTTCCTGTTAATTTCTTCTTCTTCTTTTTGTTGTTTGTTGTTGTTCCTGCAGGTTTTATGGCTTATTACTAAAGGCCTGGCCACTCTCCCTGAAGTTCCTTGTTCTCTGTCTTTATAGAGCAGGTTTTGCACTTTGAGCCACAGCTCAACTTCTGTTTTTTCTTCTTGTGTGTTTGTCTCTCTCTGTGTGTGTGTGTGTGTGTGTGTGTGTGTGTGTGTGTAACTTCTAGGATTTGAACTCAGTGCATAGCCACTCGGCCTTAGTAATTTTGTATTTGTGGTCCTCATTGCTGGCAGGCTCTAATTTTTCTTTAGCCCAAAGTAGGGAATTCAGGTATTTTTATGGTAGTTAATAGGAGACAACAGTCCATGGGAAACCTAGTGCACTACAGAGAGACTTGAAAGCTGAGGATGGGGGTTTGAAGCCAGCCTGGGCAGGATAGTCCATGAGATTCTTATGGCAAAAAGTAAAACCACCAAGAGGCAGGAAGTTGTGGAGTTCTAGCCATGAGCAAAACACAGCAATTTCAAGCCCAAGACTGGTTCTCACTAAAACAAAAGCCAGGGCATGGCTACTTTGTCTCAGTTTCTTTTTTACCCCCACAAGTCTAGCAGGCTCTACTACTTGAGTCACAGCTCAACTTCTGACTGTTTGCCCTACTTTCTTTCTCTCCTTTCTCCCTTTCTTCTCTTTCTCTTTTTCAATCGTTCCCTTTTTCTCTCTTACTTTCTTTTTATTTTGCTTTCTCTTTCCTCTTTCTTCCTGTCTCTTTCTTTCTGCCTCTAAATTTCTCTCTCTTTTCTTTATCTCTTTCTATTTCTCTCTTTCCTTCTTTACTCTTTGTCCGTGTGTCTCTCTTTCCCTTCCTTCCTTCCTTCCTTAATTCCTTAATTCCTTCCTTCCTTCCTTCCATCCTTCCTTTCCTTCTTCCTTTTTGTCTTTCTTTCTTTCTTCTTTCTCTTTCTTTGTTTCTTTTCTTCTTCTCATCTCTGTCATTCTGGTGGTTGATAGGAGATAAGAGTCCATGAGAAGCCTAGGGCACTTACACATTGTCCACAAATCTGACGATTGCGGTTTGAAGCCAGCCTGGGCAGGAAAGTCCATGAGACTCATCTCAATTAGCCACCAAGAGACAGAGAAGTAGAGCCTAGTCTTGAGTAGAACACCACAAGTTCAATCCCACCCCTGGCACACACAACAATGAGTCTCATGGACTTTCCTGCCCAGGCTGGCTTCAAACCGTGATCCTCAGATTTCACCAGCAAGGAGCAGCGTACATTACAGATGTAAGTCTCTATCTTTAAAACTTCAATTGGCTCTTTGCCTTCCTTTACAGTTTTTGTTCTTGAGGTTTTTTATTGTTAGTGCAGTTTTCTGGCTTTTTACTAAGTGCCTAGCCACTCTCCTTGAAGTTTCTCTTTGTCTGTCTGTCTGTCTCTGTGTGTCTCTGTCTTTCTCTGTTACTCTCTCTTTAGAGCAGACCTCACACCTCGAGCTATAGCTGCACATTTTTTTTGGCCAGTCCTGGAGCTTGAACTCAGGCATGAATAGTGTCCCTTTCTTCTTTTTGCTCATGGCTAGTACTCCTCCACTTGTGCCACAGCACCACTTTGGCTTTTCCTATATATGTGGTGCTGGGGAATTGAACCCAGGGCTTCAAGTATAAGAGGCAAGCACTCTACCACAAGGCCGTATCCCCAGGCCATCAACTGTTGTTTTCTTTTCAATTGTATTGTTCGAAGTTCTAGGGCTTGAACTCAGGCCATAGCCACTTGTCGGTCTTGATTTTTTTTTTTTTTGCCAGTCCTGGGGCTTGGACTCAGGGCCTGAGCACTGTCCCTGCCTTCTTGTTTCTATTATGCTCAAGGCTAGCCATCTGCCACTTGAGCCACAGCGCCACTTCTGGCCATTTTCTGTATATGTGGTGCTGGGGAATCGAACCCAGGGTCTCATGTATATGAGTCAGGCACTTGCCACTAGGCCATATCCCTAGCCTACTTTTTCTGTCTAAATGTCTGTGTGCGTGTGTGTGTGTGTGTGTGTTTCCCTCAGGGCTAGCAAGCTCTACTCCTTGACCTCAACTTCTGCCGGGATTATTTTTGTGTGTGTTTGCTTTTGGTGGTTAATAGATGAGTCCCACGTGTAATCAAGGGCACTATAGAGAGGCTTGAAATCTGAGGATTGGAATTCGAGGCAAGCCGGAACAGGAAAGTCCATGAGACTCATCTCAATTAACCACCAGTAGACAGAGAGAAGTTTAGCCTAGTCTTGAGTGGAACACCACAAGTTCAATCCCACCCCGGGCACACACAATGAGTCTCATGGACTTTCCTGCCCAGGCTGGCTTCAAACCGTGATCCTCAGATTTCACTTACAAGGAGCCGCTCACATTACAGATGTAAGTCTCTATCTTTAAAACTTCAATTGGCTCTCCTTTGCCTTCCTTTACAGTTTTTGTTCTTGAGGTTTTTTATTGTTAGTGCAGTTTTCTGGCTTTTTACTAAGTGCCTAGCCACTCTCCTTGAAGTTTCTCCTTCTCTGTCTGTCTCTCTCTGTGTATCTCTTGTCTTTCTCTGTTTCTCTCTCTTTAGAGCAGACCTCACACCTTGAGCTATAGCTGCACATTGTTTTTGGCCAGTCCTGGAGCTTGAACTCCAGGCCTGAATAGTGTCCTTATCTTCTTTTTGCTGAAGATTAGTACTCCTTCACTTGTGCCCCAGCACCACTTTGGCTTTTTCTATATATGTGATGTTGGGGAATTGAACCCAGGGCTTCCTGTATAAGAGGCAAGCACTCTATCACTAGGACGTATGCCCAGACCATCAACCAACTATTGTTTTATTTTAATTGTATTATTGGATGTTCTAGGGCCTGAACTGAGGCCATAGCCACTTTGTCTAAATGTATGTGTGCGTGTGTGTGTTTCTGTGTGTGTGTGGGGGGGGTATGTGTGTGTTTCTCTCAGGGCTAGCTGGCTCAACTCCTCAGGCTCAACTTCTGCCTGGTTTATTTTTGTGTGTGTTTGCTTTTGGTAGATGAGTCCCAGGTGTAGTCATGGACACTCCAGAGAGGCTTGAAATCTGAGGAATGTTATTCGAGGCAAGCCTGGACCGGAAAGTCCATGAGACTCATCTCAATTAACCACCCATAGACATCAAGTAGTAGAGTAGTAGCCTTGAGGAAAACACCTCAAGTTCAAGCCCACCCCTGGCACAGACAAACATGAGTCTCATGGACTATCCTCCCTTGACTGGCTTCGAACCATGATCCTCAGATTTCCCCCACCATAAGCAGCTTAGATTACAAGTGTGAGTCTCAATTTTCAAATCAGTAATTGGCTTATGTGCCTTCCTGTTAATTTCTTCTTCTTCTTTTTGTTGTTTGTTGTTGTTCCTGCAGGTTTTACGGCTTATTACTAAAGGCCTGGCCACTCTCCCTGAAGTTCCTTGTTCTCTGTCTTTGTAGAGCAGGTTTTGCACTTTGAGCCACAGCTCAACTTCTGTTTTTTCTTCTTGTGTGTTTGTCTCTCTCTGTGTGTGTGTGTGTGTGTGTGTGTGTGTGTGTGTGTGTGTGTGTGTGTAACTTCTAGGATTTGAACTCAGTGCATAGCCACTCGGCCTTAGTAATTTTGTATTTGTGGTCCTCATTGCGGGCAGGCTCTAATTTTTCTTTAGCCCAAAGTAGGGAATTCATGTATTTTTATGGTAGTTAATAGGAGACAACAGTCCATGGGAAACCTAGTGCACTACAGAGAGACTTGAAAGCTGAGAATGGGGGTTTGAAGCCAGCCTGGGCAGGATAGTCCATGAGATTCTTATGGCAAAAAGTAAAACCACCAAGAGGCAGGAAGTTATGGAGTTCTAGCCATGAGCAAAACACAGCAATTTCAAGCCCAAGACTGGTTCTCACTAAAACAAAAGCCAGGGCATGGCTACTTTGTCTCAGTTTCATTTTTACCCCCACAAGTCTAGCAGGCTCTACTACTTGAGTCACAGCTCAACTTCTGACTGTTTGCCCTACTTTCTTTCTCTCCTTTCTCCCTTTCTTCTCTTTCTCTTTTTCAATCGTTCCCTTTTTCTCTCTTACTTTCTTTTTATTTTGCTTTCTCTTTCCTCTTTCTTCCTGTCTCTTTCTTTCTGCCTCTCAATTTCTCTCTCTTTTCTTTATCTCTTTCTATTTCTCTCTTTCCTTCTTTACTCTTTGTTCGTGTGTCTCTCTTTCCCTTCCTTCCTTCCTTCCTTAATTCCTTAATTCCTTCCTTCCTTCCTTCCATCCTTCCTTTCCTTCTTCCTTTTTTTCTTTCTTTCTTTCTTCTTTCTCTTTCTTTGTTTCTTTTCTTCTTCTCATCTCTGTCATTCTGGTGGTTGCTAGGAGATAAGAGTCCATGAGAAGCCTAGGGCACTTACACATTGTCCACAAATCTGAGGATTGCGGTTTGAAGCCAGCCTGGGCAGGAAAGTCCATGAGACTCATCTCAATTAGCCACCAAGAGACAGAGAAGTAGAGCCTAGTCTTGAGTAGAACACCACAAGTTCAATCCCACCCCTGGCACACACAACAATGAGTCTCATGGACTTTCCTGCCCAGGCTGGCTTCAAACCGTGATCCTCAGATTTCACCAGCAAGGAACAGCGTACATTACAGATGTAAGTCTCTATCTTTAAAACTTCAATTGGCTCTTTGCCTTCCTTTACAGTTTTTGTTCTTGAGGTTTTGTATTGTTAGTGCAGTTTTCTGGCTTTTTACTAAGTGCCTAGCCACTCTCCTTGAAGTTTCTCTTTCTCTGTCTGTCTGTCTGTCTGTCTGTCTGTCTCTGTGTGTCTCTGTCTTTCTCTGTTAGTCTCTCTTTAGAGCAGACCTCACACCTTGAGCTATAGCTGCACATTTTTTTTGGCCAGTCCTGGAGCTTGAACTCAGGCATGAATAGTGTCCCTTTCTTCTTTTTGCTCATGGCTAGTACTCCTCCACTTGTGCCACAGCACCACTTTGGCTTTTCCTATAAATGTGGTGCCGGGGAATTGAACCCAGGGCTTCAGGTATAAGAGGCAAGCACTCTACCACAAGGCCGTATCCCCAGGCCATCAAGTGTTGTTTTCTTTTTAATTGTATGGTTGGATGTTCTAGGGCTTGATCTCAGGCCATAGCCACTTTGTCTGTCTTAATGTGTGTGCGTGTGTGTGTTTGTGTGTGTGTGTGTGTGTGTGTTTCTCTCAGGGCTAGCAGGCTCTACTCCTTGAGCTCAACTTCTACTCGGATTATTTTTGTGTGTGTTTGCTTTTGGTGGTTATTAGATGAGTCCCAGGTGTAGTCAAGGGCACTACAGAAAGGCTTGAAATCTGAGGATTGGAATTCGAGGCAAGCCTGGACCGGAAAGTCCATGAGACTCATCTCAATTAACCACCCATAGACATCAAGTAGTAGAGTTGTAGCCTTGAGGAAAACACCTCAAGTTCAAGCCCACCCCTGGCACAGACAAACATGAGTCTCATGGACTATCCTCCCTTGACTGGCTTCGAACCATGATCCTCAGATTTCCCCCACCATAAGCAGCTTAGATTACAAGTGTGAGTCTCAATTTTCAAATCAGTAATTGGCTTATGTGCCTTCCTGTTAATTTCTTCTTCTTCTTTTTGTTGTTTGTTGTTGTTCCTGCAGGTTTTATGGCTTATTACTAAAGGCCTGGCCACTCTCCCTGAAGTTCCTTGTTCTCTGTCTTTATAGAGCAGGTTTTGCACTTTGAGCCACAGCTCAACTTCTGTTTTTTCTTCTTGTGTGTTTGTCTCTCTCTGTGTGTGTGTGTGTGTGTGTGTGTGTGTGTGTGTGTGTGTGTGTAACTTCTAGGATTTGAACTCAGTGCATAGCCACTCGGCCTTAGTAATTTTGTATTTGTGGTCCTCATTGCGGGCAGGCTCTAATTTTTCTTTAGCCCAAAGTAGGGAATTCAGGTATTTTTATGGTAGTTAATAGGAGACAACAGTCCATGGGAAACCTAGTGCACTACAGAGAGACTTGAAAGCTGAGGATGGGGGTTTGAAGCCAGCCTGGGCAGGATAGTCCATGAGATTCTTATGGCAAAAAGTAAAACCACCAAGAGGCAGGAAGTTGTGGAGTTCTAGCCATGAGCAAAACACAGCAATTTCAAGCCCAAGACTGGTTCTCACTAAAACAAAAGCCAGGGCATGGCTACTTTGTCTCAGTTTCTTTTTTACCCCCACAAGTCTAGCAGGCTCTACTACTTGAGTCACAGCTCAACTTCTGACTGTTTGCCCTACTTTCTTTCTCTCCTTTCTCCCTTTCTTCTCTTTCTCTTTTTCAATCGTTCCCTTTTTCTCTCTTACTTTCTTTTTATTTTGCTTTCTCTTTCCTCTTTCTTCCTGTCTCTTTCTTTCTGCCTCTCAATTTCTCTCTCTTTTCTTTATCTCTTTCTATTTCTCTCTTTCCTTCTTTACTCTTTGTCTGTGTGTCTCTCTTTCCCTTCCTTCCTTCCTTCCTTAATTCCTTAATTCCTTCCTTCCTTCCTTCCATCCTTCCTTTCCTTCTTCCTTTTTGTCTTTCTTTCTTTCTTCTTTCTCTTTCTTTGTTTCTTTTCTTCTTCTCATCTCTGTCATTCTGGTGGTTGATAGGAGATAAGAGTCCATGAGAAGCCTAGGGCACTTACACATTGTCCACAAATCTGAGGATTGCGGTTTGAAGCCAGCCTGGGCAGGAAAGTCCATGAGACTCATCTCAATTAGCCACCAAGAGACAGAGAAGTAGAGCCTAGTCTTGAGTAGAACACCACAAGTTCAATCCCACCCCTGGCACACACAACAATGAGTCTCATGGACTTTCCTGCCCAGGCTGGCTTCAAACCGTGATCCTCAGATTTCACCAGCAAGGAGCAGCGTACATTACAGATGTAAGTCTCTATCTTTAAAACTTCAATTGGCTCTTTGCCTTCCTTTACAGTTTTTGTTCTTGAGGTTTTTTATTGTTAGTGCAGTTTTCTGGCTTTTTCTAAGTGCCTAGCCACTCTCCTTGAAGTTTCTCTTTCTCTGTCTGTCTGTCTGTCTGTCTGTCTCTGTGTGTCTCTGTCTTTCTCTGTTAGTCTCTCTTTAGAGCAGACCTCACACCTTGAGCTATAGCTGCACATTTTTTTTGGCCAGTCCTGGAGCTTGAACTCAGGCATGAATAGTGTCCCTTTCTTCTTTTTGCTCATGGCTAGTACTCCTCCACTTGTGCCACAGCACCACTTTGGCTTTTCCTATAAATGTGGTGCCGGGGAATTGAACCCAGGGCTTCAGGTATAAGAGGCAAGCACTCTACCACAAGGCCGTATCCCCAGGCCATCAAGTGTTGTTTTCTTTTTAATTGTATGGTTGGATGTTCTAGGGCTTGATCTCAGGCCATAGCCACTTTGTCTGTCTTAATGTGTGTGCGTGTGTGTGTTTGTGTGTGTGTGTGTGTGTGTGTTTCTCTCAGGGCTAGCAGGCTCTACTCCTTGAGCTCAACTTCTGCTCGGATTATTTTTGTATGTGTTTGCTTTTGGTGGTTATTAGATGAGTCCCAGGTGTAGTCAAGGGCACTACAGAGAGGCTTGAAATCTGAGGATTGGAATTCGAGGCAAGCCTGGACAGGAAAGTCCATGAGACTCATCTCAATTAACCACCAATAGATAGGAAGTAGTAAAGCTGTGTCCCTGTCTGAGATGAACATGAGTCTCCTGGACTTTCCTGCTTTGGCTGGCCTTGAACCATGATCATCAGTTTTCACCATACGCAGCTTAGGTTACAGGTGTGAGTCTCAAATTTAAAATCAGTAATTGGCTCGTTTACCTTCCTGTTAATTTCTTCTTCTTCTTTTTCTTGTTTGTTGTTGTTCCTGCAGGTTTTATGGCTTATGACTAAAGGTCTGGCCACTCTCCCTGATGTTCTTTGTTGTCTGTCTTTTTAGAGCAGGTTTCACACCTTGAGCCACAGCTCAACTTCTGTTTTTTCTGTGTGTGTGTGTGTGTGTATGTGTGTGTTCTAGGACTTGAACTCAGTGCAAAGCAATTTGGCCTTAGTATTTTTGTATTTGTGTTCCTCATTGTTGGCAGGCTCTATTTTTTTTTTTTAGACAAAGCTCAACTTCTGTCTTTCTCCTTTTAGTTTTTTCGTGGTTAATATGAGACAAGAGACCATGGGTAGCCCCGGGCACTACAGAGAGACTTGAAATCTGAGGATCGTGGTTTGAAGCCATCCTGGGCAGGAAAGTCCATGAGACTCTTATCTCAAAAAGTAAAACCGCCATGAGGCAAGATGTTGTAGAGCTCTAGCCATGAGCAAAACACAGCAAGTTCAAGCCCAAGACTGATACTCACTAAAACAAGTCTCGCTTATTTTCCTGCGTAGATTGGCTTCGAACCACGAATCTCAGATTTCAACAATCTTAGCAGGTATGATTATAGTTGGTGGCCATGAATTTAAAAATTTGTTGGCTCCTCTCTTCTATACCCTCCTTTTTATTTATTGGTCCTTGTTTTGTTATTTCATATATAATTTTGTTGTTGTTGTTGTTAGGTCCCAGCTAATCTTCTTAAGTTTTTTACCCTCCTTTGCATTCATTTTATTATTATTATTTTGTTATTGTTATTATAGTGTTGGGGTCTGCTAACTCTAGCGCTTATTCATGCTCAGGCCTGAACATGCTTCTTGTTTTTCTTTTTCCTTCCTTACTCCCTCCCTGCTGAAGTGCCAGACTTTGAAGTCAGGCCCCATTTTACCACGTGAACCCCACTTTACCACGTGAACCTGAGATAAGCAGGCTGTCAGCAGACCCAGGATAAGCCCATTATGGCCCAGTTGGTCTAGAACTCTAACCGCTGGGAATGCTTAACTCTGACCACCCCTGTGGTGCTTTGAACCCTGAGCCAATCAGATTTGTACCTGTGTCCTAATCTTGCTTGCTTGAGCATCTGATTGTTGTAAGCTTGTTTTTTGCCTTTATCAGCCCTTGTAATCACAGCTCGGGGCTCCCTCCTCACCTCCACTGTGTTGGTGGGTAGGACGAGGCCCGAGTTGCAGCTTGTTTAAATAAAGCCATGCCTTGCTTTTGCATTTCGGAATGTCTGAGTCTCGGTGGTCTTCTTGGTGGTGGTTTCGTGACTTGGCGTAACATCTGAGATTTCATCCAGGATGGCCCCAGAGACCCCCGAGACCCCAGACTCCGAACGTAAGAAAATAGCGCTGTTCATTCTGTGTGTCTGTGTCTGTGTGATTTGTAGTTTTGTTTTCTGTTTTGGCCAGCCACCTGAATCTGAACCTGTAGGTAGTGAAGGACCAGCCGGAATGGACACGCTCATATGGGAAGTCCTGGAGGACTTGGAGAAAACCTCAAGCCCTCCACAGGGGGCTCAGGCTTCCCAATACCACCCTAAACCTGAAGGACTGGACCCAGGGGCCCTTCTATGGGTGCCCGTCTAGTCCACTCTATATTTGGGGTTGTATGGTCCGCTCCTACACAGGAACGGGAGAGAGAGAGCCTCAAAACTGTGTGGTCTGCCACCTCATAGGGGCAGGAGAGACACAGTGAGACTGTGTGGTCTGCCCCCTCACAGGGGCAGGAGAGACACAGTCGAACCTGTAAGCCGCGGCTCCCTAAGTCTGTCTGTAAGTGTTGTCTGGTCTTTGTGCCTGTGATTATTTTTGTTTCTTTTTTGCGCTGTGCCTGACTGACAAAGGGATGATGGGGAACGTTCCTTCCCCTGGACTTGACTTTAGCTCACTGGAAAGATGTAGAGGTGACAGCCCACAATCAGTCAATCAGTGTGAGTGTCCGCAAAAAAGAACTCTAGGGGGACCCCCTCCCAGCCTTATTAAGCAGAAAATTGTTTGGTGTGCTAAAATGTTTTACTAAGACTAAAAATGTTTTACTAAATCTATCAAGCACTGGAAAATGAGGCTGGAGAATGCTAAAATTATTTGTTAAATGTTTTTGTCTTAAAATGTACGGCCGATGCTAATTCTGCACGCTTTAAGATCTTTTGAAAATGTATGTGTGTGTGCATGTGTGAGTGTGAACATGTTCAAGACTGCAGTATGATGCAAAACTAAGTTTAAGTTTAAATTCAAATAGTCATCAATTTGGGCATTACCAAATGCTTTAAAGGTATTATTGCATTGTTTTAAAGAACAACTACAGTTAAAAAGGGATTTCTCAGGGTTCTCTAATTAAAATTTAAAAAAAATCAGAGCTGAGTGTCAAAAATTTGGATTTAAAAGGATATATATGTATATATAAAGATATTTATATACTAAACTAATGGGGATAAAAGTAAACTCTCATTAACTCTGTGTATGTAGGAAGAAATTGCAAAATGGGCCAATGTTTCTCACTAATATATTGGAAAGCTGAATGGATAAGTATTTCTAATTGTAATTCTTGCATTAAGGAAAAATTCAAAGGTCTTCATGCCGTGCAGTAACTGGGACTGAAGAAAAAAAAGAGGCTCTTTTGAAACAAGCAGCCCTTAGGCAAAGGGTGACACCTGGTTTCAGAATGCTTGTGAGCTTCAGTTTTTCCGATGCAGATAAAAGCTAAAGTGTTGTGTTTTTGTTAAAAAGGCTTTGGAAATCAAGAATACATTTCTAGATAACAAATTTGGAAGTAAAATTGTCCTAAATTATTGCAAAGTGAGAAAAGGAGGATTATGGCTACCAAAATGTTTAATTGCCATTCCAGCTTCTTTGTAAGTTTTTTGTAACCGTTTCCAGCAGGCCCACAGAGAAGCACAGGTGATTTCTATAAGTTTGTCAAGATCTAATACTGGCCCTTAATAAGTTCCAGGTGAGAGAGCATGCTTAAAAACTACTTCTGTGTGGACCACCTTGTTGCTTCTAATTGGAGTAAAGTGGACTTTTGTAAGACTCACTGATGTGAAATCTGCGGTTCGAAGCCAGCCCGGGCAGAGAAAGGTCCCTGTGAGAGACTTGTCTCTAATCAGCCAGCAGAGTGCTGGGAACGGTGTTGTGTGGAGCTCAAAGTGGTAGGGTGCTAGTCTTGAGCTGGAGAGCTGGGAGACAGCACTCAGGCCCTGAGTCCAAGTCCAGTGGAAAGTCACTCCTCCTGGGACAAAAGTGATGGAGCATCCAGAGGCAGTAAGCTGCTGCTTGGATGGCAGAGATGGTGTCAGATCCTAGAGTCAATCCCGTTTGGCCTTTTAAAAGTTAATCAAAGCCGGGAAGTCCTAGAAGAATAGTTCATAAGCATGCCTTTCCAATGCCCATGTCTGTCTACTGGGCAGGAACTTGCCAGTCATCTGTGAAAGTGGTTAGTAAGGGTAAGTTTGTCAAATGAGAGGATAGTTTAAAATCTCAACCCCCGCATCTACTCAAAGCTCTGAGTAGCAGTGAGAATTTTAAGCTGATACATCTGCTCAGGAAAGAAAGCTTGTAGACCTGAGATTGTGTCCTTATTGAGATCTGTCAAAGGCCTGCAAAGGTAATTTTTTTAGGTCATCAGAGATCAGTTCCCCATCCAGTCAGGAAAAAAAGCTTTTACAAACTACAATGTTAAAAGGCACAAATTTGTAAACCTGAAGTCACCCATCTGGGCTTCATATTAAAAGAGAACAAGTGTTGGCTGTCAGATGCACGTAGACTGTGCTGAAAATCCCTGTGCCTAAATCAGCCAGACAAGTCAGAGTTCCTGGGAACAGACTTTTAGTAGACCCAGGGCCACGAGCTTTGCCTCCTGTGCCCCAGTATTTCCAAGAAGGCTTGGAGTGGATAAAGAAAATTCCCATGGCCCACAAAACCCTTGGACAGAGAAGGAAACAATGACTGGTGGAAAACTTGTGAAGGGAAACTTATCCTGCCACAAGGGCTGGGTAAGGGGATCCTTAAGAGAATCCACTGAGCTTCTCACATGGGAACCCGACAAATGCAGGACTTCCTCTGACACTCCAAAGTGAAAATTAGACAAGGAGATCAACTTATTGAAGATATTGTTAAAAATTGCAAGGCCTGTCAGCTCACCAATGCCCCCAATCAACAGATTACTAAAGGAGCTTGCCTCTGTGGGAATAGGCCAGGCTTGTATTGGGAAGTAGATTTAAACCTGGAAAATTTGGATACAAATATTTGCTAGTTTTTGTAGACACCTTTTCAGGATGGGTTGAAGCCTATCCAACAAAGCATGAGACCGCGAATGTAGTGGCTAAGAAGATTCAGGAAGAAATCCTACCCAGGTATGGCTTCCCATCCACCGTTGGGTCGGACAATGGACCAGCTTTCGTCTCAAAAGTAAGTCAGGGAATAGCCGCTGCACTGGGGACGGATTGGAAATTGCATTGTGCTTATAGACCCCAGAGTTCAGGATAGGTAGAGAGAATGAATCGGACTCTAAAAGAGACCTTAACTAAATTGGCCTTAGAGACTAGCGCAGACTGGGTGTCACTCCTTCCTTTTGCTCTGCTTAGAGTAAGAAATTCTCCCTATCAGCTTGGCTTTACTCCTTTTGAAATAATGTACAGGTACCCTGCACCCATTATCCCTAGCCTTCAGACTGAATTGCTTGCTGATTTGGATGATACTGAATTTTTGTGTAAACTTGATTATTTGCAGCTCGTGCACAAGAAAATGTGGCCCCAACTTAAGGCAGTATATGATTCTGCTTCTGTCCCTACCCCCCATTTATTCAGGCCAGGAGATTGGGTGTTCGTCCGGAGGCATAACCCCAAATCCTTAGAACCACGATGGAAGGGACCCTACGTGGTGCTACTGACTACTCCCATCGCCCTTAAGGTAGATGGCATCACCACTTGGGTCCAGTGCTCCCACGCCAGGCCAGCTGAACCTTTTGCCCTGGACGACGACTACCGTGGTGGAACATGGGAGGTCTCCAAGCACCCGACTCAGCTGCTTCGCCTTCGCCTCAAGAAAAGAAAGTTAGACTGAATCTTGTTATAATTTTCTTTTTGCCTTCTTTCCTTACTACCCTGGCTAGTGTTGATGTTATTTTGGCAGCTCACTCCAAAGTGAAGTGACCACCATATTTTAGGTAGTTTTGGGCTTGCTCAGGAATACGGGTATAGCCACCCGACCCTTAGAGCACAGTTGAGAAGTTTATGTATTATTTTCTTGCTTACATTTGGGTACTAACCACTATACAGCTAATGGTAAGTCTGTATAGCTGAAAGTTAATTTTCAGTTTGCAGTAATCCTGCAGTCCCTTGGTAAACTAGACTAAGGTTATAGGTTCCTGGCTAGGTAAGGTCAGCGCCCCTGAGTCAGCCTGAAGAAGTTACAGAAGATCGATGATCTTCACCCATCAGCCCCACTTTAAAACCGAGGGACTAGAGTTGTTTTGGGGAAGGTGAGGCAGGATAAACTAGAGGCATGCAAAACCGAGGTACAGAAACTGTACTTGTAAGAAATATGGTTACTATTTTGGGCCCTATTGGCCCATGCCTTATCTCTGTATCATCCCCTAGACATGGAAGCCATTGAAATGGACAGAATGGAGCCATGATTGGCTCCCAAGGAACCAAAAAGAAAAAGGGGGAAATGAGTGCCAGACTTTGAAGTCAGGTCCCACTTTACCACGTGAACCCCACTTTACCACGTGAACCCCACTTTACCACGTGAACCCCATTTTACCACGTGAACCCCATTTTAGAATCGAACCCTGAGCCAATCAGATTTGTACCTGTGTCCTAATCTTGCTTGCTTGAACACCTGATTGTTGTAACCTTGTTCTTTGCCTTTATAAGCCCTGTTTAATCACAGCTCGGGGCTCCCTCCTAACCTCCGCTGTGTTGGTGGGTAGGACGAGGCCCGAGTTGCAGCTTGCTTAAATAAAGCCTTGCCTTGCTTTTGCATTTCAGAATGTCTGAGTCTCGGTGGTCTTCTTGGTGGTGGTTTTCGTGACTTGGCATAATACCTGCCTCCCTCACTCCTTCCCTCCTTCCCTTCCCTCCCTCCCCTCCCCTCCCTCCCTCCCTCCCTCCCTCCCTCCCTCCCTCCCTCCCTCCCTCCCTCCCTCCTTTCTCTTTCTTTCTTTCTTTCTTTCTAGCTTTTATCTATCTTTCTATCTTTTTCTATCTTTCTATCTTTCTTTCTTCCTTCCATCCTTTTTTTTTTTTTTTTTTTGGCCAGGCCTGGGCCTTGGACTCAGGGCCTGAGCACTGTCCCTGGCTTCTTCCCGCTCAAGGCTAGCACTCAGCTACTTGAGCCACAGCGCCGCTTCTGACCGTTTTCTGTATATGTGGTGCTGGGGAATCGAACCTAGGGCCTCGTGTATCCGAGGCAGGCACTCTTGCCACTAGGCCATATCCCCAGCCCCTTCCTTCCTTTTTTTTAACCTTCCTTCCTTCCTTCCTTCCTTCCTTCCTTCCTTCCTTCCTTCTGGGTGTAGTTGTGTGTTTTTCTTCTAGCAGGCTCTACAATTTCAGCCAAAGCTCAGCTTGTGACTTTTTTTTTTTTTTTGAGTGATAATGCTGCCATTCCTAAGGATGGAACTCAGAGACTACCTGCCAATTTTTCCCAAGTTTTGTATGCTTTTCTGTATTTGCTCAGGGTTATCAGGATTCACACCTTGACCCAGGCCCTGGACAGGCATAAAAAACAGCACCCAAAATGTTTCATGCAGTAATCACATGCACACTTACACACCTGCACACAAGTGAAGGAAAGCTTGCTCTACTTTATTCTGTTGAATAATTTCTTATTGTATTTCACTCTTTCTAGTTAAAGAATTATTCATGGTATTGGAATGTAGCCATGCAAACGCACACACACACACACACACACACACACACACACACAGAGTCAGAGACAGAGAGACACAGAGGGAGGAAGGGAGGGAGGAGAATGCTCATTATAGCCTACCGCTTACATTTCAAGATTTAAATGGCACAAAATAAATAGTATGGGTAATGGAGAGCAGTACATATGATCAGCATTCTTTGTATACATGAATAAAGTGTCATAATATAACCATTATTTTGCACAACTAGTATGTGTTAATACAAATTTTTAAAGAATAGTTATGTGTTCCCCAAACAGAATTCCTTGTAGGTCAAGCTCTTGAGCCAATTCTCCTGAGCCCATGTCGAAGAGACCAAGAGATGCAACCAGCCTGGACTATTAATCAGTGAAGATATAAAGAACTTTTTTTTTTGGCCAGTCCTGGGCCTTGGACTCAGGGCCTGAGCACTGTCCCTGGCTTCTTTTTGCTCAAGGCTAGCACTCTGCCACTTGAGCCACAGCGCCCCTTCTGGCCATTTTCTGTATATGTGGTGCTGGGGAATCGAACCTAGGACTTCATGTATGGGAGGCAAGCTCTCTTGCCACTAGGCCATATCCCCAGCCCCTATAAAGGACTTTTAACTCCCCTTCAGTCTGCTCTCCCGGTGGTGGGTCTGTCTCTCTCTCTCTTTCTGTCTCTGTCTCTCTCTGTCTCTCTCTCTCTCTCCTCCTCCCTTTTTCTTGCCTATTGTGGGACTTGAACTCTGGACCTGGACTCTGTCCCTGAGCTCTTCAGATCAAGGCTAACTGCTCTACTACTAGAGTCACAGCACCACTTCCAGTGTTCTCTTGGTTCCTTGGAGATAAGAGTCTCATGAACTTTCCTGACCGGGCTGGCATTTAACTGGGATCCTCAGGTCTCAGCCTCTGCAAAGACCACAGGCTGGAGCCACCAGGGCCAGGGTTCTCTTTCTTTCAATGCTTTCCTTTCCAAATAAACTATACTGTTTACCTTAAATACTTTCCTGCCCTTTTATTCTTTAATGAGTAATAGTGTCCTCCCCACTCGTTTGAAATGGTAAAAACTTCGCAAACCTCTGTAAAGGCTAGAAACTTTTAGATGGGAAGCTTATCTAAAAGGAAGCCCCAAGCTCACCCATTGTAGACCCAGAGAAATCTCCATAGTTTAGAATACTAAGAGACCTCCCTCTGAGCTGGTTGCCTAAGGGTTTGAGGTTGCTAGAGGTGACCACTTCTGTTCTCCCAGAAAGAACTAAAGGGAGCAGGTAATAGCTGCCATTGTTTTGTACATTTTTTACTATTAATATAAAAAAGGGGGCTTTGTGCCTGTTAGACCTAAAGTAGGCCCAAATCCTGCCTCTCTTGTTCATTTCATCATCAGGAAAGGCTAGGGGACACTCATTTGCTGATTTACTGCAGAGATCCCCCCAGTCATCCCCATCCCTCCCATACCCCCACCAATGGGAATAGAACTAGACAGCATGCTTGTGAAACATGGTATTGGAAAATCCCTCATGTGATTAAAGTGATCTTATAGGATGTTGGTGCCTTATAGATAAATCACCTGGATAGATTCAAGACAAATTGAAACAGACATAAGGTCATTAGATTTTTTTTTGAGTGATGGGTTCAGTCAAATAGATATAAAATACATCATCTGTTTACAAGGAATATACAGGATGACAGAGGTGGGAAGTACATAGCACAAACATGAAGGTCATGGTCCATACAGAATATACAGAAGTACCCTACTTTCACGGCTCAGTAAAAAGTTGCACAACGTTTGCTGTTTCTTCAGTGTCTCCCTACATTTTCTTCTGTGGATTCTTGAGCTGAGTTTGAGCTCCCTTTACAGTGTTTCTGAATTTATCACAATATGACCAGGACACACCAAGCGAATTTATCTTCTGTGCAAAGCACTGGGTGCTATGATTGAAAGTTCTCACAGGTTAACCAGGTTTATTTACAGTGAAGGTTTTCCTGATGCTAAGGGTTGAGATGTGAAGACATGTCATTCTTAAAACTTAGTGTGAAGCGGACTGCCGGTGCTCACACCTGTCATCCTAGCTACTCAGGAGGCTGAGATCTGAGAACAGCAGTTCCAAGTCAGACTAGGCAGGAAAGTCTGCGAAACTCCTATCTCCAATGAACTCCACAGAAATAGGGAGAGGAGAGGTGTGTGTGTGTGTGTGTGTGTGTGTGTGTGTGTGTGTGTGTGTGTGTAAGTAGGTGAAAATGAGGGAGGGGGCAATACTGTTCGAAAAGAAATATAGTCATTACTTATGTAACTGTAACCCCTTTGTACATCACCTTTACTTCAACTAAAAAGCTAGGGACAGTTCAAATGTCAGGACCAAGCAAACAAACACCTCCTCCCCACCGCCCCCAAACCTAACTTGATATTCCTGATATTCCTATTGTTAATGGGCCAAATAAGCAACCATTGAGTTTTCTGTAATTCCAGAATATTCCAAACATTGCCTGTGGCCAAATCTGATCTTGAGAATTTGTTCCCATGTAAAAAATAGGTTTCCAGTCTAGACTGGGCATGTGGCTGGCATAGCCATCTCTTACTCTTTCTCCATGTTTGGTCATCACTGGAAGAATCACAGTGCCAGGAATATGTAGGGGGGCGGGAGAGAGAGAGAGAGACAGAGAGAGACAGAGACAGAGATAGGAAGAGACAGACACAGAGAGAGGGGAGGGCAGGCACACTGGTAGGTTGTATGTAGGTTGAGTTGGATTTAGCCAAAGTATCAGGTTGTTTGTAATGCTGAAGTTCAGACAGGAGGCCTGCTGTGAACTCTGGCCAGTGTGATAAGCCAGACCCCCAGCTTTCCCTTTCTAGTTTAAGGGCTCCCTTCCACTCTCACCTCCCACTAGATGGGGTATTAGCCAAGCTGTCCTTAGGAAGCTCTTCATTCACCTGTTTCAGAACCATGACTGCGATCAGATCTTACCCTTCCCTGGAGAAAACTGCTGCTGCCAGACATGGGCAGATTTTGTGTTCTGCAAGTTTCAAACTCCATGGATAATGAGCCGGGCTGTCTCGTCTTTCAGGGGGCTCAATGGATCCCCATCTCACACAATTACTCTGTTCATGTACATGAGCTTCCTTCCTCAGGGAGCTCCTGTGGTCTTCCCTAGGGCATTCTAGAATGCCGTGCTACTAGTTTCTGTCTATTTCTGATCTCATGAGCTTCAGAATTCAAGGGACTGACAGATTCCGGCTCAGCCTCTTCCTCTCCACGTGTCTTAATTGCCTCTACCTGGGTGTTGTCTATTCAAAGAAATATTCTAGCCTGCCGATGTCATCCTTGAGTGGAGCATAATGTGGCTGCTAGGCCGGGATCACTGGCTCACACCATGGCTAGCACAGCGCTGTAGTTACCAGGACAGGCAGTGTGGTGACAGGACTGGAAATGGAATTGTATCCACTAGGAAGTGTTGAGCCAAGCACCAGTGGCTCACACCTGTAATCCTAGTTACTACAGGAGAGTGAGATCTGAGGATTGCGGTTCAAAGCCAACCCAGACAGAACATTTCACGAGGCTCTTATCTCCGTCTACAAAAGCGCTAGAAGTAGAGTTATGGCTTGAGTGGTAGATTGCTAGCCTTGAGCAAAACAACTATGA
This sequence comes from Perognathus longimembris pacificus, assembly GCF_023159225.1. Lineage (NCBI taxonomy): Eukaryota > Metazoa > Chordata > Mammalia > Rodentia > Heteromyidae > Perognathus > Perognathus longimembris. The sequence continues at coordinate 230,100 of NW_025961112.1, forward strand.
ATTCTGGAAGGTATGCACTGCGTGTTTTGTGGTATGGCTACCCTCTGTCTCTCCACTTCCTGTTCCGTGACTCCCAGTCTCTCTAGGCTGCCAGTGTGTCTACGCAAGTCTCACTACTATTAGAAGAGCCATTCCCATAGCTGTCACACTGGCCCTCCCCTCCTGCCCCCAGCCCCCGGGGCCTCCAAGAGAAGGCTGGTAGGCTCTCTCTGGATGCCAGGTTCCTCCTGTGCTGTAAGGCACTGCTTGTTACTGCTCCAGTGGTTTTTCCCAATGTGATCTGCCCTAGGAGGAGGTTCAGGAATTCCTGCACCACACCTGTGCAGCTAGCTTCCTTTTTTCTTTTTGCCAGTCCTGGGGCTTGAACTCAGGCACTGAGCACTGTCCCTGGCTGCTTTTGCTCAAGGCTAGCAGTCTACCTCTTGAGCCACAACACCACTCCTGGCTTTTTCTCTGTATGTGGTGCTGAGGAATTGAACCCAGGGATTTATGCATGCTAGGCAAGCATTCTACCACTAAGCCATCTTCCCAGACCTTAGGTTAGTGCTTTTGAAAGCTTATATGAAACTGATGAGTAGAAAATAGAAACCTCCGGGGGCCTGACTCAAGAAGTAAGCTCTAAAACCAGATAGAGTGGAGAACATCAGTAGTTCTAGCATTTGGAAGGCTGTGATGGGAGGATCTTGAATTCAAGGCCAGTTTGGCCTACACAGTAAGACCCTGTCAGGAAAGAATGAGAGGGAAGGAGAAGAAAGAGTAAAGAAGGAGGGGTTTGGAAACATGGCTCTATTGTTAGAGCTAGCCAGTGAGTGATAGCATGGAGTACTGAGTTCAAGTCCTGGTCCCCTCCCCCCCCCAATTAAAAGGGGGAAAGGAAAACAAAGATTTAACCCATTATAACAGATGCACATCTGAGGACAGGCAGTTATCAAACTGACTATAAGCAGTGTTAGGAGATTGTTAGGTTTTTTAAAGTAGGTAGCCGGTAAAGGAGAATGCCACGCGGTATTCAGGCAGGAGAGAAAGTTTATTACCGAACTGCTGGCCTGTGGCCAAGATGATCCATGGCCAGAGAGGAGGGAGAGGGAGAGGGAGAGGGAGAGGGAGAGAGAGAGCGACCCCCACCCAGCCCTGCTTTATTTAGGGCAGGGGAAAGGGGTGTGGCCAGGTGGATTAGGAGGTGACCTCAGGGAAAGGGGAGGTAACTGCCTCCAGGTCTGCTGGTTACCCAGGTAACTGGGTGGAGACTTAATGAGGTGGGGGCATCTGCATGTAGCCCTCAGGGAGAGGACCTAACATTCCAGCCTTTTAATAGTTATGAAAAAGGACGAACTGGCTGCTTCCTGCTGACAAGGGGCGTCGGCATTAGGGGTAAAAGGCAGAAATGTGGCCTCTCCTGGAGAAGGCGAGCAGCAGGGTCCCTTGGTGGTAGATGCCAGTCCTTGAATGAAGCCTGGAAGAAGTCTCATGAGGCAGGGGATGGACAAAAAAAAAAATTAAGGCAAAAGGAAGGGTTTAGGGCACAAAATTAAAAATTGGATTACTTGGACAGTTCTTATACTCAGGCATGGACATTAGATGGACAAGCTACTATCTCTTGATCCCCCGGCTCTGATTAATTTTGAAAGGGCGAGACAAAGTGACTCCATTTAGGATGTGACATAATTCTCCTCTTACTCCTCTCCCTGATCCTTGTTCCCGGAACTGGCTGAGTCCCAGTGGTCTAGGTGCTTGTTGCTGGGATGGCTTGCCCCCATTGGCATTCACTGGGTTTGAACTCAGGGCCTGGGCACTGTCCCTGAGCACTTCTGCTCGAGGCTAGTACTCTACCACTTGAGCTCCACTTCCGGCATTTGGCTGGTAAGAGATCAGTCTCTTCAGCCATGCTTCCAGCCTGGCTCTTCGCTGGTTAGTTGGGAGATGGAGTTTGAAAGAGATTTTCTGCCTGGGCTGGCTTCGAACTGCAATCCAAGGTGTCTTTGCCACAAAAGCCCTTTTTTATTTCCAATTAAAACAACAAGGAGACCAAGGGGACTAGAGCTTACCTGTACCTTGTCAAGAATTGACCAAATACTTGCCAGAATTCTGCAATGACAAAACTCAGTAGATGTGATGAGTTTTAGCACAGATATATAGCTAGATGGACATTCTAACAAATGACATTTACACAGACATACACAGTGTGCACATAGGTTTTACAGCATGCAAAAAATGAATTTCAGTGCTCGCTTCAGCAGCACATATACTAAAAAAATGAATTTCAGCAGTAGACTCTTTTGGAATTCCAATAGTAAATGACATTTTTTTTTTGCCCAAAATTTTAGAACCACATGGACGGTTAGTAAAACAATTTTGCTAGCAAACAACAATTTTCAGATTATAAAATGGAGAAACCATATTTTGATAAACTCCAGTGGGATGCCATGTTGAAGGGGGTGGCAGGAGGACACAAACACACTAACAGAACACATAGCATGGCATAATGGCACCTGAGCTGGTGCCTGTTAAACCCAATATCCACCACTGTTGTGCCAAGTCACGAAACAACCACCAAGAAGGCCACCGAGACTCAGACATCCCGAAATGCAAAAGCAAAGAGAACAGGTAGCAATTTGCTTCCTAACAAACACTTCCCAGGGATCCAATGGCTTGAAGGAAAATCAAAGTCTGGACACACTGCACTACAGTTCTATGGCCTCTAAAATGCATCTTCTGTCCTCTCTTTGATGGAGAAGTTTGAAGAAGAGGAGCTGTCAAGCCTCTAGCAAACAGGGCCCATTAAGCGAAGTAAGGTTTAGTAATTGGCTCAAGAACACATAGCCAGACGTATATACAGTTATGTAGTCATTGTTCCTTGTTTTTCAGCAGGGAAAGGACTTCCAAAGAAAGACGTTACCTGAAGTTCAGCTCCCTAAAACTCAGGTGGACCACACTCTGGGCCTACACTGAGGAGGGCATAGGCAGTCATTCCTGAATGTAGTCCCATCACAGAAAGAAAGCACAAACTGTGGATCACAGAATGAGTCACTTATTGCTGAAATGTGTGGGCTAGACACATAAGTACTTCCCTTCCAATTCTTAATCCTTACATAGGAAGGGGATTCATTTAGCCCTGGCTTTTCTCATTATAACAAATTAATGTGAAGAATTTGAGGCCAGCAGAGCTGTCTGACTATAGACTGAGAGCAACAATATAGCTTCTGCTCACTATCTACCAGGCCCTATGCCCAGAATGATCACAGTTTTATATAGGTATTACAGATGAGGAAACAGAGATACAGATGGACTCAAAGCTCTAAACTCTGAAGTAAAAAGAGCTAAAATTTAAGCCCACATGTCTGTTCTGAGGAAGCTGTAGTCTCAACTATTGGGTCACTTATTAATGACACAACTATGCTGTCACATCCTGCATAGGTCTCTTAATTTCTCTAGGTCTTTCTTTTGCTATCTGTATATAACGGGGGATGGTGGTGGTGGTAGTGATCCCAGAAGGCATCAGGATGGTCCCACTGTATCATTCCAAGGGATGCTATTTATAAAAGGAGAGGTGCTACACATAAAGCAATCCTACCTGGCACAGGTCTGCTGCAGTGAAACCATTCCGTGCTGCCATCATTATTCATTAGTGTTCTATGACATTGTCAATAATCAAGATCAAGAACTGGGGAGAAAGCTGCTCATCCATGAAGGCAGGTGCCAGTTCCTCCCAAGAGCCTCCCTCTGTTTCCATCCATTTTGATTTCCCCTTTCTCAGAACTCTGCAAGCAGTCTGTCTCCCTTCTTATGATCAGTCACAGGGCAGAGCATGTCTTACTTCCCTTGGATGAAATGTTGTAGAGTACAGATGGGGAGGCTGTACTTTGCATCCCTTGTCTCATTCATGGTGTCAATCACACAACAGGCTCTCAGGAACCATTAGTTTAACAATGGTCCCCACATTCTTTCACACTCCTCCCTTGAGGAGCTAGAGTCTAGTTCTCTTCCTGTACAGAGGCTGCATTTCAGGTATCATTTCTAACTGAGAGAACAGGCATCAAGTATCACATACAAGTTTGGAGACTACATTTAGGTCACAGAAGGAATGGAGCCTTTGGCTTGTTCTCTTCTTCCTGAATCACTTGCTCTGGGGAAATCAAGCTATAGCACAATGTTGTAAGTGGACCACCCACTTCAATCGAGACCGCAGAAGGCAGAAGAGCTAGACATCATGACTGCATTCTCACAAGAGACTGCAAAGGGCAAATCCCTGACCCACAGAAACTGAGAGATGTTTGTTCTATTAAGCCACCAAATTATAGAATGATTTGTTAGGCAGTAACATATAACTAAAACAAGAAACAAACACAGAAGGTGCTGGAAGCCCACACCTATAATCCTAGCTACACAGGAGGCTGAGATCTGAGGATCAAGATTTGAAGGCAGCCCAGGCAGAAATCCATTCATTTTCAATCAACCAGCAAGCAGCAGGTAAGTGGAGGTATGGCTTAAGTGGTAGAACATCAGCCTTGGACAGTGCCTTGGCCCTAGGATCAAGCCCCAGTACTGGCTAAAACAAAATAAATAAACTAAATAAAATAGGAAACATATGGCATGCTTACCTCAAGCAGACAACAAGGAAGTTATAGTGTTCACATGGGTGAAAACAGCTAGAAGACCTGGCTTCATGCAATCAAAAGTCACCAAAAGAATAAAGAAAGATGGAAGCCAGGCGCAAGTGGCTCCTGCCTATAATCCTAGCTACTCAGGAGGCTGCAATCCAAAGATCACAGTTCAAAGCCACCCTGGGCAGAAAAGACCATGAGACACTTATCTCCAATGAACACCACCAGAAACCCGGAAGTTGCACTGTGGCTCCAAGTGGTCAAGCGCTAGCCTTGAGCAAAAAAAGAGCTCAGGGACGGTGCCCAGGCCCCAAGTTCAAACCCTGCAACAGAGAGGGGAGGAAAGGAGAGGGGAAGGGAGATGGAAACTTCTAGCAAACAGGGAACCTCGCAGTCCTGTCACACTTGGCTCCAGCCAACTCCACCAGAGGCTCTGCCTTCACCTCTTGCTCTTCCTTTCCGAGCCCCAAAGCCCCCGGCAACCACACAACCCTCCTGGGACGCCATCCTTCCTGCCCTTTTACCTTTTCTTTTTTTTCTGGGGGAGAGGGGAGAAAAGAGGGTTCTTCTCTTCCTCCTAGCATCCCTTTCCCCTTCTATTTGTTCTAATCAATGAATTTAAATTTTGTATTATAAAATAATTTCATATCCTTCATAAACATTGGCTGTGACCACCCCCCACATCCACTTTATCCTTTTCCACCTACATCGAAGTTTTTCAAGCCATTTGGACCAATTATAAGTTTGTGCGTGTGAAAGAGACAGAGACATTGAGAGACAGAGAGAGACGGAGAGGGGGCGGGAGAATGAGTATTCCATGCAGGAAGAGGCAGGTGGCTTTCATGTAGCCAATGCGGCTGGGGACAGAGGTGAGGAAGACAGCAGGGGACAGAACCAGGTGTAGTTTCCTCCAGAAGAGCCAGGGGCCTTAGCTACATTTCCAGAGATCACTGTGACTGCTGAGCAGAGAAAGTCACGAAAATAGCACAGGTCAACCATCCCTTAGCCTCAATTCCAAAACCTAAGAAACTAATAACTTTTAAAAATAACTCATTTAGCAACAAAGCCTGACCTAAATAGATATGAGTCTATTATTAGTCTTTATTTATGCACTTAGTGTGTTGTCTAAGTACATTTTTGCCACAAAGGGGGGGGGGGGGGAAGAGATGCCTTATACAGCTGCTTTTTAAAAATTTTGATGCCAGTCCTGGGGTTTGAACTCAGGAACTGGACACCTTTCCTGAGCTGCTTTTGCTCAAGGCTAGCATTCTACCACTTCAGCCATAGCTCTACTTTTGCTTCCAAGGGCCATCCTCAGGTCTCAGCCTGCTGAGTAGCTAGAATTACAGGCTTGAGCCACTGGCTCGTTGTACTCCTAATTAGCCAATGTTTCATTAGTCTAATCTCCTCTTTTATAGTTTAAAATCCTCTGCGTTAACCCGGCTGAACCCGAACTCTGAATTCTAATGTGTGTCCACTACACAAGGTCTGGGTTAAGAGAACCCACACTGGGCATAGCTATGGCATCTCTATCACAATTATTAAGCACCAGACACCTATTCCAAGTGCAGAGGGTGTGTGTGCGCGCACGTGCACAAACTCATTTAATCCTAGAAACTATCCCATGAAGTACTAAGTTCTAGAATGGTGTCCATTTTATTGAGAAGAAGCAGTGCTGAGCAACCAGGACAGGAAAAAGTCTATGAAACTTTTATGTCCAATGAACCACCAAAAGAGCCAGCAGTGGAGCTGTGACTCAAGTGGTAGAGCACTAGCCTTGAGCAAAGAGCTCAGGGACAGCACCCAAGCCCACAGTTTAACCCGCAGGACAGGAACAACAACAAAAAAAAATTGAAGAAATGGCAAAAGAAACAGATCAGAAAGTGATAATATATATATATATATATATCATCTCCAGAGTGGGTGTTGATTGGCTTACACCTGTTAACCTTAACTACTCAGGAGGCTGAGATCTGAGGATCACACTTCAAAGGCAGTGTGGGTAGGAAAGTCCATGAACGCTTATCTCCAATTAGCAACCAAAAAACCCACAAGTGGAACCGTGGCTCAAGTGGTAGAGCTCCAGCCTTGAGCAGAAAAGCTTAGGGAGAGCACTTAGGTCCTGAGTTCAAGCCCTAGGACCAGCACTGCCCTCCCCATCCCCCAAATGTATCTAAACTCACATAGCTAGGACAGAGAGAAGCCTGGACAAAACTGAAGTCTTAAAACACTGTGTTAAGGCAGGATGAGGCAAGGAGAGGGTGGCAGTAGCAGTAAAGAAGGCAGTCTAAAAGGTTCTGCATGGCCTTTCCCGTGCTCACAAGGTCATGACTAGAATTATCAGTCTAGCTGCGGTCTAGCAGGTCCTCAAGGCCAGAGACCATGTCCTTCCCTCTAGGAATGTCAGGCACTTAGCAGAGAGCCAGCCTGGGGCACATTCCATATTCAATAAGAAATTGATGGATGACTGACATGTGAATGGAGCCGAGCCATAGACTCAGACAGCAGCCCCCCAGCGGGCTGAGACTCCACCACAAGGCCTGGACCTGGAGTGCACACGTCCTCCCCAGGCTGGTCCTGGGCTTCTCCCTGCCTCGTCTGGCCCAGGTGCAAATGCCTGACAGAGGTGAACAAAACAATGAACTGGCCCTCTGTCAACACATGAGAAAGCCTGGCCGCATGATTAGCTACTGAACACAGTGTTCCATGAACTGCAAGGTGGAGTCCAGGCAGACCCAGCCCTGCCTGTGGCCCAGCTTCTCCCAAACCTGGGGACCCTGACTACTCCATGCTGTTTCCCCCCCCTCCCTAGAATCACTTGGCTTCCCACCCCATCCCTAGCATTTAGGGCCTGGCTGAACCATCACACTCCCCTTGAAAAGAGCAGTCAGGGCTCCCTCCTTCAGGAGGCCTGGCTCTCCCATGCACGCACACCGCAGTGCATCCTGGGATTAGAACGCCAGGCTCTGCAGGCCAGTCAGCATTTCAGCAGCCAGCTTAAGGTTCTCATCTATAAAATGGAGCAATTATGGTCCAAATAGTATTAGGCTGCTATGTTCATGGGCAGGGCACCAGATGCTGACACCTGGAATCCTAGTTACTGAAGAGGCTGAGATCAGGAGGATCACGGTTCCTGGTCAATCTGGGTAGAAAAGTCTACAAGGTTTCATCTACATGGAGGGCAGGGAGTGCCTGCGAGGTCAGCAAGAGCAGGAGTCTAGCATAGGTGAATCTCATTCATCCACTTCCCAGTCCACTTCCCAGCCTTTCTTTCTGAGCCTCAGTATCCTTATCTGTAAAATGAAAACAATCATCTCTGAGTTCCATCCTTCTGAGGATTGTTAAGAAAATTTTAAAAAATAGTTGAAATGATAAATAGGAAAATGCCTCAATATGTTTAAGGAGCATTATTGATGAGAAGGAGCACATCTTGACTCCAGGTAGCCTTTGTTGTCCTGGACTTTTTAAAATTTTCTGCCTGAGTGAACACCTGTCATCCTAGCTACTCAGGAGGCTGAGATCTGAGGATCGTAGTTCAAAACTAGCCAAGGCAGGAAAGTCTAGGAGATTCTTAGCTCCAATGAACCACCAAAAAGCCAGAAATGGAGCTGTGGCTCAAGTGATAGAGAACCAGCCTTGAGGAAAAAAAAAAAAAAGGTAAGGGACAACACTTAGGCCCTAAGTTCAAGCCTCAGTATTGGCACCAAAAACAAAATAAAACCCTCATCACTTGCAGAAGCCTTTTCAGATCTCCAGTGTGGTGTCTCATGGGTACAACACTGGGCTGGTCCCCTCTCACAGTGGGAATTACTCTTATGTCCTGCCCTGCATGCTACAGTGCTGTTAACTCATCTGTCTCCTCTACTAGACAGGCAGCAGTTTTGTTTTGTTTTCACACAGTACTCCCCCAGATTTAGCTTGGGTCCAGAACAAAATTGTTGAAGTCAATATAGCTAGAACTCAGATCAAAATGAGAGATGATGCAGTCAAGTAACAACAGGGACCGCGTGCTCATGCACTGGTATTCAAGGCTACTGGTGGAGATCTCTTAGTCAGGTGAGTGGCTTTAGTTAAAGAACACATACGGGCAGTGGGATCTGTTAATCCTCCATGGAAGAGAGGATCTTTTCCAAGAATTAAAAAGGAAAGGAAGGAGCCAGACAAGATTAAGACAGTTATCCCTGCCTCTGGAATCCCTCAGTGTGCTTTGCTGATGGCAGCACAACCCCAGTCTCTGCCTCTGTCTCTGCAGGGCTGGTCTTACCTGCAGAGTTGTGTGGGATTAAGGACCCACTCTATTCCAGCAGGACCCACCTCTTAACCACATAACTACAATCACCCTATTTCCAAATACGGCCACACTCTGAGGCACTAAGTCTTAGAATTTTAACAGATCTGGTGTGTGTGTGTGTGTGTGTGTGTGTGTGTGTGTGTGTGTGTGTGTGTGTGTGTTGTTCTGTGCTGATCCTGGGGCTTGAACTAAGGGCCTGGGAGCTGTGCCTTAGCTTTTCACTCAAGGCTTGCTCTCTACCACTTGATCCACACCCCCACTTCTGACTTTTTGGTGGCTAATTGCATATTAATTGGACATTCCTGCTTGAGCTGGCTTTGAACTGCGATCCTCAGATCTCAGCCTCCTGAGTAACTAGGACTACAGGTGAGGGCCACTGGTGCCCGGCTTAACAGACCTTATTTGAAGAAACAATTCCATCTTTACCCCTCCGTGGAAGCTGTGGGCCTAGGGAAAGACTGTGTCACTGGGATGCAGCCTTTCTCCACAAGAGACCCACCTTTGGACCCACAGGACAGTCACCCCAGCTGCAGCAAACACCTTCCCCCAACACAGTTAACAGGGGTCCACATTTCCAAGAACAAAATCTAACCCCAAAGAGACTCTCTTGTGCTTATAAAGACCATCTGAATTACATAACTGTAACCCCACTTCACCTTTATTAGAACAATTTAAAAAATGTTAAGAACTAGACAGATTCTCATGCAGAGACACCACCCACCAAGCCATGTAGGCCAATGGGAGGGACAGATTGATGCTGATGGACAGTTGTGATTAAGAGGAAGCCCCCAGTCAAAGCTCAGGCCAAGGGCTGGGAAGATGGCCTAGTGGCAAGAGTGCTTGCCTCCTACAAATGAAGCTCTGGGTTCGATTCCCCAGCACCACATATATGGAAAAAGGCCAGAAGGGGCGCTGTGGCTCAGGTGGCAGAGTGCTAGCCTTGAGAGGGAAGAAGCCAGGGACAGTGCTCAGGCCCTGAGTCCAAGGCCCAGGACTGGCCAAAAAAAAAAAAAAAAAAGCTCAGGCCAAGAACTAGCTGCTCCTCCAGGAAGCTCATCCTTCTGAGGCCCCTGATATCACCAGAAGAGACAGAAGCACAGGAATGCAGCCTCCTGAGGGAGACCATGGGCAGTGTCTCCTAGCACCAAGAGCAGAATGGCTTCCAAATGACATACAAGGGAACAGCAGCACACAAGAGTCCTGGGCAGCCAGGCATCCATGGCTCAAGCTATAACCCTAGTTACTCAGGATGCTGGATCCGAGAATCATGATTCAAAACCAGATAGGGAAGAGAAGTCCAATTAACCACCATAAAGTCAGAAGTAGAGTATGGCTCAAATGGTAGATTGACAGCCAAAAGCAAGAAAAGCTAAGGGACAGTACCTGGGCCCTGAGTTCAAGCCCTAGTACCAGGATAAATAAACACACACACACACACACACACACACACACACACACACACACACAGTCTGAACAGAAACACAGTAATCAGTCAACATACTGAGCACCACTATCTGCTTATCTTTGCTATGGAAGCAGCAGTACAAAAGACAGATATGGTCCCAAAGCTTATGGTGCTTACAACCTACTGAAGCAGAAAAACAAACATGTAAACAAACAAGCAAGATGAATTCTAGTTAGTGCCAACTTGCTATATGGATAATTCACAGACAGGTTGCAGAGTGATGAGAGAATCCCCAGATGCCAGCTCCAAGAGATGCCTATCAAGCCAGGTGCCTGTGGCTCATTTCTGTAATCCTAGCTGCTCAGGAAGCTGCTATCTAAGGGATCACGATTCGAAGCCAGCCCAGGCAGCAGAAGTCCATGGGACTATTAGCCTCAATTTACCACCAAAAAAGCCAGAAGTGGAGCTATAGCTCAAGTGGAAAAGTACCAGCCTTGAGCAAATAAGTTCAGGGACAGCACCCAGGCCCTGAGTTCAGGACCAGTACACACATAAAAACAAACAATAGGAACAACAAAAGGCTGTCTGAAGTGACACTGGAGCTGAGAACTCCAAACACACACACACACACACACACACACAATGAGGCTGGAGGTGTAAGCAGGGACCAGACAAGGCAGGGGATTGAACTTGAGCAGCAGCTGCAAGGCACTAATGAGTTTCAGAAAAGAGATAGGAGACTGATTTTATTCATAAATGCTTTCTCTGGCTGAGTGTTAAGAATGGACTGAGATTCCAGCAGAGGTGGGGACAGGAGCTGGAAGGCTGGAGCCAGAATCCACGAGAGCTAGGATAGGCTAGGAGGAGGAAAAAGGGTGGAGTCAGACAATGCCAGGATAAGACTCAATGGAGAACTCAGAGTTTCATTGAGTGTCCAGGGCTGACTCAGGAACATTAGAACTCACTCTCTCCTGTCTCACACAATGTACACATAAGGAAACTGAGGCTCTGCCAGGCCAAGGGTCTGCCCAGTCATACAGTTCAGGATGGCCCCACTTCACAATGTAGGACTTCTTCCACCAGGAAGAAAGCAAAAGAGAGGTTGGCAAACAACAATCTGCGTTTGCAAATAAAGCTTTATGGAAACACAGCATATTCAGGTAATGAATGTACTGGGCATGGCTATATTCACACTACAGTGGACGAAGTGAGTGGCTGCACTGGAGACTTATTACTATCTACAAAGCCTAAATTATGTTCTGGACTAACAAATCACAGACAATACACTGGCCAGAAGTGTAAGGTTCACAGGGTAGACCTTGGGGATCCCATCTCCCCAGCCAAAGGCTCACCCTAGTGGCAGTTCTGCTGAGAAGGCTCCTTCAACATTGCTTAACTCTACCAAGGATAATGACAAACACACCACAAAATCCATGCCACTAGCCTTGTACAAATTAAGTTCTATAAGCATTTCCAAGAGACAGAGATGAATTCTACCTGCCAGGATAAAGGAAGGAGACAGAAAGGATGAAGAGGTAGTACCCAAGCAAGAGGCCCTCTAAGTCACCGTGGGCCATAAGACATTACCTAAGCCCCTAAGCCCTGCTGAGCTAAACAGAGTGAGATCCCCACCACTGGGGTCTGTTCAAACCAAAGATGGCTGCCCATCTAGCAGGGAACAGGTTAAGAGAGACAGGACAAGGGGCAGTTGTGGGTTCCAGAATGGTAGCTTATAGCCACTACACACACACACACACACACACACACACACACACACCCCAACACCAACTGGGAATGAGGGGGAGGGAAGGAGTGACACAAATACAAACAGAGGAGAGATGGTTGAGAGCAAGGTTGGGGTGAAAGAGGCACACTTAACACCACAAAGAGAACCCCACAAAGCCTAGGCTTTTCCTGCCCTTTAACTGCTGCAGAGTGAAAGAGTACAAAGCCTGGTGATTCAGGTTAAAAGTAATCAAATGTCCCTTTAATACCTCTGGCATGGCACCTGGCAGCCCTCTTAATGTGGCCCATGTTCACTGGCAGAGCCTTGGTGGCGGGAGCAGTCAGCTGTGTCGCCCACTGCCAGGGGAAAGCAGAGAACAGAGGGAAACTGCATTGGGAAGGGAGGGAGAAACAGGCAGGAGCACAGGGACCCATGAGGGACACCACTGGAAGACCCTCTTCCCACCACCACCACCCCTGATGAGGAGATGACTCACCCCTTGCCACAGCCTCTGACAACTGCCCCAAGGAAGGGCAGGTGGGGACAAGACTAGGGCAAAAAATGGACAAGCCCAGCCCCTGCCCCCCTTTTATCTGTGACAGTCCCAGGGCTTGAACGCAGAGCTTTGGGGCTCAAAGCTAACACTCTATCCACTTGAGCCACAAGCTCCATGTCTGGCTTTTTTTGGTGGTTCATTGGAGAGAAGAGTCTCCCTGATTTTGAATCTTAGATGCTCAGATCTCAGCCTCCTAAGTAACTAAGATCATAGGCTTGAGATAGGGAGTCACTGGGGATGCCCAGCTGCGGTCTTTGGGGTGCCTCTGAGGCTCCCTCTGACAAGGAAATGTAGGAAGGACCATTTCTGCTTGGAAAGCTGTCTTCTCTCCCATTTCTCTCACATCCTAACACTCTCCCAATCACAGGATGCACATTCTGGAGTTTTCTGACATGCCAGGAAGTCCAAGGCAGAAAACAAAGGCAACTCTGTTACCCACAAAGTAGCTCATAAGGCCATGGCAGCTCTCACCTTAGCTGGACCAAGCTGCCTTAGACACAGAAGTCCTCAGACGCAGAGGCCTAGAGACAGAGAGAAAGAAGCAAGGGAAATGGTTTCTGCATTAGAGCAGACATCAGAATATAAACTTGAGTGAGCCAGTTCAGTGGCCAAGGACAATATACTTATTTTTCCAAGCAATCACTTCTTCCCCTGGAAAGTGTATTGATCTTCGAGTCAGAAGGCTCTGGCTCACTGCGCTGGCTTTGTGACGGTGTGTCACTCAGCTCTTTGAACCTCCGTTTTCAAAGCTATGGGGGCCTTAAGAAGGGGCCCATAAGCCTTATCCTGCCTCACAGAGAACCTACTAGAAGTGTGTAGGTAATAAAGTAGAGCTCTAAACCCAAATGTCTCCCACTGCTGGCGGGCTTCCTCAAAGGGTGAAGCATCCAGGTTTGAAACCACAAAGGGTGGCTGGTATTGCGGCCCTCAGGAGACCTGAGGCCTCTCCAGAGGAGTAGCTGCTACCCAGTCCAGCATAGTTAGGATCCTAGAACCTGAGTCCAGCTGCTCAGCTTTCTGACTTCCCCCTAAAAGCAAGAAATAAGAATAGGTCCTAAAAATATATAACTCATCCAATGTTATGCTACTGGCAATTTACTAACATGTAAAATGAGAAACATCCAGAGGGCAACAGTGGCTCACATCCGTGATCTCAGCAACTCGGGTGGCTGAGATCTGAGCATAAATGGTTCAAAGCCAGCCTGAGCAAGACAGTCCATGAGACTTTTACCACCAAAAAACCACCAAAAAGAATAGAAGTGGAGCTGTGACTCAAGTGGTACAGTGCTAGCCTTCAGCAAAAACAAAAAAGCTCAGGGACAGCATGCAGGCCCTGAGTTCAAGCCCAGAACACACACACACACACACACACACACACACACACACACACACACACAGAAACATCTAATGAGTGTCTCAGGCCTGTAATCCTAGCTATGCAGAATCTGAGATCTGAGATCTGAAGATCAAGACTGAAAGCCAGCCCAGGCAGGACTGTCCTTGAGACTCTCTCCAATTAATCACCCAAAATCCAGAAGCAAAGCTGTGACTGAAGCAATACAGTGCCAGCCTTGAGTGAAAAAGCTAAGAAACAGCAAGCACCTAGACCCCGAGTTTCAAGCACCAGTACCAGTACAAAAAATAAAGACATCCCATCATTAAAGGTCAGCAGTGGCTAGGTCATATAGAACTTACCTCTAGGTTACAACCCAAAAGCCGCTGGTTTCCAACTTCTGTAGGAACTTGCATGTAAGACACTTTTTTATGTGAAGATCAAATGAACTAATAAAAAAGATCTCTAAAGAAAACAGCTACCAATAAGATAGTATTAATAAACTAGCCAGCCAGCCAAATTACTGACCAACAACAGAAGCTGCTCCAAGAAGAGAATCATTAACTTCTTGGTAAAGTTAGATGGCAGACGGAGAGACCAATTATTTCACAAATAAGACATGGACGCACATACACGTTTTCACTGTCAACAGCCGACCTAGATCAATACTCAGGAGGAAACTGGCAAAAAGGAACCGTTTTCAGTTGAGAACACACAATACCCCAAAGCAGCAGGAAGTCGCTCTCACAAGCCTCCTTCCAGATGTTTCCAACCTGTTCTCTTTATTTAAGAAAATGCCCTTCCCCCAGAAATGCCAGCAGGCCCCCACCGCTGTGCTAAGCAACCTGCTTCCCGAGACGCCATCTGTACCCCACAGAGGTGGGCCACACAGACATATGACCCTGGCCAACCAGCGCTTGGCTCCCACGCAGCACGTGGCCCAGGCTCTAATCACTGTCCTGACACTGTCGCTAGGTACTGGAAGAGCTTTCTGGAGTCAACAGCAACTAGCCTGAGAACTTGGGGGTCCTGGGTTCTCAGCGATCATCTCCTCCAGCAACTCTTTGAACCCCAGGGGGAGGACGGGCAGTTCCTCAGACATCCATCCAAGGCCAGCCATGTGGCAGCTGCCCCCACGCGGGTGGACGCACACTGGAGCATCTCAGCGGAGATTGCTCCCTAGCTGAGTGCACTGGGCACATTACTTCACCTCTCAGCAGGGTCCCCACCACTGGAGCTTAATCTCACCATCACCGGGACACTAGGAAGCCAAGGGTTAACTTAAGCTCATTTGGGGGAGAAGAAATCTGACACCCCATGTGTATGTAGGTCAGGCATGGAGCTACCAACCAACCCTGACTGGGCTTGGAAACTCAATTGGGATAGTTCACAATTCTACTCTATTGTCCTTCTGTCTGTGCCAGCTTATTCCCGACCCCCACAGGGTCTCCACCATGCCACTCTTTCCAGGATGGCCCTTCCCCACTTACAAGGCCACAGCAGGAAGGCACAGACCTACCCTAGAAGGGTGACATTATAGGTGGCACAGGAAACCAAGCCCAGGAGCTCTGCCAGTCCACAGAGCCCACGGCAGAGGGACTCAGAACGGCACGGCCAAGGCCAGCAGGCCCCCAGCCCTGACATGTCTGTGACATCTGACCCAGGGCCACTGCCCCCAGGCACCACAGAGCCCTTTTGGTGCTCACCAGCAAGACTGGGAGCTCCAGACAAAGGTACTCCCCAGCACTCTAAGGCGTCTGGGGAGAGTGGAAAGGACCCCTGGGGAAGGAGAGATCTCTCACAAAGAAGAGGCTCTCTGCAGGGCCCTCAATTGGATTGAAAGATGGGATCCTTAGCCTACTACAGACCGGCCCTTATTGCACTCCAAGGATCTAGGCCCAGGAGGCTCCATCCTTAATAGGCTACCTGGAGCTTCTGAAGCACCCTGAAGCTCAGAAAGAACCATTCCTCAAAGCCAGGCTTCCTGCCCAGCCAGCTCCAACAGTAATGAGCACCAATTACTCTTCTCTCTCTCCCTCCTTTTCCTCGTACTCAGCAAAGATGTCACAAAAAGTGACACAAAAAGAGCTGAGGTAAGTTCTATGGTCAAGAAGTAGTGTCAGAGTCAGGTGCCTGTGGCTCATCCCTATAAAACCTAGCTACTCAGGAGGCTGAGATCTGAGGATCATAGTTCAAAGCCAGCCCAAGCAAGACAGGCTGTGAGACTCTTTATCTTCACGGAACCACCACAAAAGCCAGGAGTAGAGCTGTGGTTCACATGGTAGAGAGTTAGGGGCTGGGAATAGGGCTTAGTGGTGGAGTGCTTACCCTGCATGCATGAAGCCATGGGTTCGATTCCTCAGCACTATATAAACAGAAAAGGCCAGAAGTGGCGCTAATGGCTCAAGTAGTAGAGTGCTAGCCTTGAGCAGAAAGAAGCCAGGGAGAGTGTTCAGGCCTTGAGCCCAAGCCCCAGGACTGGCAAAAAACCAAAACAAAACAAATGGTGGAGAGCTAGCCTTGAGGGGGAAAAACCCCCCAAAAAACCTAAGGCAGAGCAACCAGGGTCTGAGTTCAAGTCCCAGTACTGATACAAAAACAGGAAACACAGAAGTGGCACCTGGGAAGATTAGAAATCCTTCTGAGCTTCACGATAGAATCATATGAAGGGCTCTGGGTCACCATAGAACAGTGCTCCTTCAAACAGCCCCTGGAAGGGGCTCTGATCAGAGGAGGCAGCTGAGAAAACGGAGGCTCAGGAGAACTAAAACAGCCAGCACCTCCTGAGGCTAGCGTCAGCAAGCATACCGGCTACAGATGGCAGGCTCTCTCTGAGTGCTGAGGGTGTGGGCTCTCCCCGAACTGGGAAGCAGAAAGGGACCCCAGGGATCACTTGAAGTGCCAAAAAATCAGGGTGAGGAATGCACAGAAGGCTCTGCACACACAACCTCCTCGCTACAACCAAAATCAGACTGTGCCTGTCCTCCCCTGTTCCCAACCCTGAGCCTGCCCCAGCGCTTAACCTCAGAAAGCTCATCTTCCATAAAGGGGCACCCTAGGCACCCAGGCACAATCCAGGCCCAGCAGCACTGCCGACCCCTTGATTGTTCTGTAGCTAATAATGGAATCTGTACCCCATGTTATGTATGTTCAGGGTTTTGCTCTGTGACTCATTTAATGCGCCAAAGAAACCCCCAAACAGTTCACATTATTTTCCATTTACAGATCAAGACATCCAAGGGCAGAGGTCAAGTGACTTGCCCCCACCCCACAAGTCAAAGCTAAAGTCCTATACACGCGCTGTCCCCACGCACGCACTCAAAGTACAAGGACAGGGGAAGGGTGAGACAAAGGGGCTTCTTCAAGCTCACAGCATCTCCAAGTGACCTCACAGGCAACCAAAAAACATTCCGTCACAGGATAATGGTCTCTCCTCTGCTCAGAGATCTTCACTCCTACAGAAGATCACTGCAGGGGGAGGAGGGGAGAGCAAGTGGGGAGACAGCCCGCTGTCTAAGTCAGATGTGGAGGAACCAAGTGATGGAGGGTCTGTGTTGGGTCAGAGACTCAACAGGCTCAAACGCCAAGTCCACCCTAAAAGGCTATGCATCCTGGGTATAGTACCAGCATTTCTGTGTGCTTCAGAAGAGAGCCACATGGAGAGCCAGCTACACATGCATAAATACACACCCACCCACTGCAAGCGGAATTGTTTATAGCTTTCCTCTAGCTTCTGAAGTATGAACACTCCGCCTCCTCCAGCTAGAAGGGCCAGGCTGGGGGGAAAAAAGTGGAAGTTAAAAAGACAGAAGTTCTTTTTCAGCTCAAGAGATTTTTAGTGAGCTGACTTGTGTATGGTTAAGCAAAGGGCAGCTCTCGGGACATCTCGTCGGGGGAGAGGAAGGCAGCCACAGGATTGATAAGCTAATAATCAGTGAGGACTACTCATCTCGAGGCGACAAGGCTGGCAACCCAAGCTCCCCCACCCCCACCGCCATGAGAAACTGAGGCCCATGCAGTTAGCCTTTCAGCCCCAAGGATCTCAGAGAGTGCCGATCTACAAGATGCAGGCTCAGTGCTGCACAAAGATGGTTGGTCCAGAGTGGCAAGGAGACTGGTCTTCTGAGGACCAAGTCCGGTCCCCATGATGTCAGCAGGGCTCTAGAGTGGACATCTGTCCGGCTCTTCTCAAAGTATCTTTCCCACCCACACAACCAGGATCAGCCAGATTCTTCTAGGTGTAAATGTTCTTTCTATAGGATCTGGGTGGCCTAATCCCACCCCTAGCTCTAAGGTACGTTAACTCACCCAGCACAGCCCACCTTCCCGACAGGTGATTGTGAATGAATCTAACCTAATGAACACATCAGATCCAAACTGGACCAATAAGATTTAAACAGATCATGCTGAGATGATAGGAAAAGACATTGATTCTCTTTTCTATAGAGGCAACAGAGGCAGATTCTCTCTTCCAGGATCTGAGTATGTATATAAGGTCAGAAAGAGTTATCATATTTTACTACCACGGGGGGCGGGGTGCAGAGTGTGGAGTGCTCAGTCTAAAATAGAGAAAGTCAGAACCAAGAGAGCTTAGGGGAGTGCCACAGACTTCTGGATCATACCATACCTGAAGCTAACTAGAGTCCCAGGAAGCCTGTGTGTCTTCTTCCTCATTTAAGCCCGCCTGGCTCAATTCATTCTGTTACTTGCACTAGATAGTGGGGTGGCCCTATTTTCCATGGATAGCAGCCACAGTGCCACGTACCACACTTTTAACTACTTTCCTGTTGAATCTCTTTGCTACCTTCAGGTTATTAGGCATGGTGATTCAGAAGTGTAATCCTAGCTACTGAGGAGGTAAAGATTGAAGGATCAGAGTTTGAGGCCAGCCTCGGCCAAAGGAAAAAAAGGTTGAGAGAATTCATCTCAACCAATGACTTGAATGGGAATGTTTGATATCCCAGCTATGAGAGACGCACAATGACTGGACATGGTAGTAAAGCACCTGTCTATCCTTCCCAGTGATACAAGGAAGCAGAAGACTCATAGTCCAGACACAAAACGAGATCCTACCTCAAGAATAACCTATACAAAATGAGGCTGGAGGCATGGCGCAAATGCCCAGTGCCTGCCTAAAAATTAAAAAAATATATACAAGTAAAGCCAATAATCCTAGCAACTCCAGAGACTGAGAGCAAGAGGTTCACAGTTCAAGGCTAGCCAGGGCAGAAACGTTCAAGAGCTCCTATCTTAAAAAATAACCAGCAGGGCTGGGGATATGGCCTAGTGGCAAGAGTGCCTGCCTCGGATACACGAGGCCCTAGGTTCGATTCCCCAGTACCACATATACAGAAAAACGGCCAGAAGCGGCACTGTGGCTCAAGTGGCAGAGTGCTAGCCTTGAGCGGGAAGAAGCCAGGGACAGTGCTCAGGCCCTGAGTCCAAGGCCCAGGACTGGCAAAAAAATAAAAAATAAAAAATAACCAGCAAGGGGCTGGGGATATGGCCTAGTGGTGAGAGAGCTTGCCTCGTATACATGAGGCCCTGGGTTCGATTCCCCAGCACCACATATACAGAAAACAGCCAGAAGTGGCACTGTGGCTCAAGTGGCAGAGTGCTAGCCTTGAGCAAAAAGAAGCCAGGGACAGTGCTCAGGCCCTGAATCCAAGGCCCAGGACTGGCCAAAAAAAAAAAAAATAACCAGCAAGAGAGAGAAAGAGAGAGAGACAGAGAGAGAGCGCTAGAGGCATGGCTAAAGTGGTAGAGCCTGGCCAAGCAAACAAGTGAGCAAGTGCAAGGCTCTGAATTCAAACCTCAGAATCACCAAAAGTAGTATGAAGTGAAAAGGTTGTAAAGAAAATCTACAAAAATGGGTCCGTAAAAAAAAAAAAGTCAGGCATCACTAGCTACTCGGGAGGCTAAGATCTAAGGATCTTGGTACAAAGCCAGGAAAGTCCATGGGACTCTGATCTCCAATTAAGTACCAAAGCACAGGGTGGGGGAAAGGAGGGTGAGCATGGGGAGAGAAAGTAGGTAACAGAGATGTGGCATTCATAGCTGCACTCCTCCTGTGAGAACCCAAGTAAGTGATATCCCATTCCCTGCCTCAGTTTCCACCAATGACTTCTGAAGCACCGCCTGCCCACTTTAACACTTAATCACTCAGTGACAATCGTGTCTTCAAGTGCCACATCTTGTACTATGACAAAGAACACATTGTCTCAAGACATCGCCACTTACTGAGGCCATAATACACTTCTTGGGCACAGGAACTGCACATACTGCCCAAACTCCCCATTGCAATTGGCATGCTACATTGGCTGCAGAAGCTACCTCCATTCCCCATTCCATTGTAGCTGTTGGAGAAACAAGAGTTTCATGTAAGTTTTCTCTTTTTGACTCTGATACATAACATCGTCAGGGGCAATTAGCTGCTATAGGACATCCTTCCAGCTTGCCAAGTTCACCTCCAGGTATTTTTTTACACAGGGATGACATTCTGGATGCCATCTCCATAGAACAGCTGACGCTGGACAAGGAATAATTAAATGGTTACCTAATTGTTGCTAGATGATTATCTTTTCAATAGGCCTTTGCTTTTTCATGATTGATTCTCTCATCTGTTATCTGTCACTGGAGCCAACAGATTGAAGGCTGAACATCTTTAGACCGCAGCCTGAAAGAAGGCATTATAATTTGAACAAGCTCTCAGGTTAGAGCCTCCCCAGTGGTTACATACAGAGGCCTATTGTCCAGATCTTGCCAATATGTGCTTTTAAACTCAGAACCACAGGACCTTACAAAAGCCTAACAAAATAACTTTCATTAAAAAAAATGTTTTGTTGTTGTTAGTATAAAGGTGATGTATAGAGGGGTCATAGTTACACGAGTCAGGTAAACAGTACATTTCTTTTTGAATATGTCACCACCCCCCTTCCTTCACTCTCTCTGAGTTTTTCCTTCCCATTCCCATCCACACATTGTACAGTTCATTTTCACACAGGGTCCAGTGAGTACCACCGCTGCTTTGGTTCACTCTTTGTCAAATTACCTACTTCTTACATCACCAGAGTTACTACATCCTTAACTTCACCCGAGCAGCAGTACTGAGATCTAGTCTGAGACCAGCTGAGTCCAGGCTTAGTAGGCTTAATTAGTAAGGTCTGCTCTAACCACAGGTTTGGAGAGATTAGTTAGTAATGTCTGTCTTGACCACAGAAGGGGAAGCACCATTCTAACACTATTTGTCTTCCCTTCTTTGGAAACCTAAACTAACTTCACAAAGGAGGAATCGGGCGCCCAGAGAAGATAAACTACTTTCCTAAGGTCACTGAATGAATTTAGGGCAGGAAAGAAGACCAGAAATCAAGCCCTCTCCCCAGACCATTATCAGTGGGGTTCCTTGGTAGAATCAAGTCCAGGAAAACAACAACACAGGGAGATTTGCTTGGCTATCAATCAACAGCCCTTCCCCAGTGACATCAGACTTCACCCAAGTAAGCAGACAGTGATTAGCAATCTAAAGGCTACCAGCCCCTATGAAGAAAATTATAGAAATCATCCCAGGCTACATTTCCATGCACTTAACTTTCTAATGGGCAAGATTCTGCTATGAGGAAGACTGGAAGGAAAGGTGGGGGGGAGAGGGAAGTATTAATTATTGCATGTGCTAAGAATAAAGTTCAGCTCTGACATGAGAAAAACTCCTGATACTTGAAAATTAAAGTCAGTGGTATTCCATTATCCCACCAATTTCCATTCCACAGATGCTATTATCCAATGAAGTCATTTCTCACCAGAGAGTATGGCTCAGAAGTGGGGAGGGACCGCATCAAGTTTCCTAACGTGGGCTTTTAATAACCAGTTCCCAAGCCTGAAATATGAAACAGATTCTAGAATTAAACCAAGATGTTAGGCAGATTGGTAGGGCTGGGGGGGGGGGGGGAAGGAAGGGGGAAGTAATGAGAGCAAGCCCCAAATTAAAAGAAAGATGGCATCACGGTTGGCTTTCCTGCTTGGTCTGCAGCTTTCTGAGAAGCCAGCTGTCTGACCAGATGAATGCAGAAACCCTAGAAGCATTCTGTGTCCTTTATAAATCAGATGTCCTGCCCAGCCCTAGAGGCACAATCAGGATGAACTGGGTGGCAGTTCTGTTACTTACATTCTAGCAGATGATAAGTGCTCTTTCTAATGTCAGTGGAGGAATCCAGGAGTTAAAAAGGACTGTTCAAATCGTGGGTATGTTGCCCTCAGATAAACTTCTCTCAAAGCCACAAGGAACCTCATTTTCTTTTGGACAAAAGTCCTGTCAAGAATTCCCTCCAAAGCCTCCGCGGTGACTTCTGCCAGGAAGATCAACGAGGTGCTCTGGGAAGGTTCTCAACAAGGACCAGAGTGACAGGCTAAGCTTAGAACCCGTCAACCCTTCAAAACAGCTCTGAACGCTCCCAGATAGATTTCCCGGACAGCAGTCTGATGCATGCATGCTCTAGGACAGATTGTAATGAGGACTGGAAGAAAGAAGTCAGCCTCTTCCTTCAAGGCCAGCTGCCATTCAAACAAGGAACTGACCAAGAGGGCCAAGCCCAGGGCTCTGCATCTGCAGGAGAGTAGAACACAAAAGGGCTGTGTGAAAATGTGCAGGATCTTCCTGAAAGGCAGCAGCTGAATGCTGAATCCTGTAGCACCTAGATAAGCCCATCATTGGAAAAGAGCTCCTTTCTGCTGCACCCAGGAAGGAGAAATGTTCCTTAAAGGAAGAACAACGAGTTTACAATCCTTGAAACACCAATCCCATTCACCACCTTTACTCTATTCCAGAAAAAAAAATGGGGAGTAAACAAGAATCAAACTACCCCATGAGCCTATCTACACACATTATAGGTAGGAGCTCAGAGAGGTATCCATCTGTTGCTCTCCTCTCTTTCGGCCCCAAAGCCTGCTTTACTCAATCAGTACCTTCCTGTACATGTAAGTAACTTTCTTTGAAAGCTCAGGCCCAACGGGCAGTTGACCTTGACCTCCCTACACATCTGGGTCTATAGAAAATGAAAATCAGGACTTGTCCAGCACCTGCCACAACTGAAATGTGAGAGCTTTCCTCAGGGAGAGGCAGATGGTCAAGAGCTCTTAGAGACCTAGCCAAGAGCTCATAGAGACCTAGCCACAGCTATTCCACAGGAGAGATGCATTTGGGCAGGGCACACCCTCTTTGCCTCTGGGCTCTGTCAATACAGAGCTCCTTAACTTAACCTAAGGAGGCTGCAAGAGACAATGCCCCAGGAAAAAAGAAACAGCCTCTATTTACTCACTGATCACATCACTGTCCTCTGGCAATTGAGCAACAACCATACTTTACAAATGGACAAAGGGCTCAGAGATGGAGGTGGTAGATAAGGAATACACTGCAAGTTAATGGCAGGGCAGACCATAGAACCCTGGCCTCTTCACCTTGACACTGGTACAGGATAGGAATTGAGGAAAGAGATTTCAAGAAAGGAAAACACACTAGATATAGAACTTGGGGGGGGGGGGGGAAGGCTAGGCTGGCTATCAGGGGTTGAACCCAGGGTTTAGGAAAGAAGCTTATTAACTTTCTTCAGTTTCTGAACAGTAAAGGTCTACCATAAAGATCAAGCCAACTCCTCTGGATGGTTTGTAACAATTAACTACAGTAATTGCTAAGCTCCAAAGAGCCCTCTGTGCTTAAGATACCAGAATGCCCAGACAGCGGCATGACATAGAGGAGAAAGGAAAAACGTCACCCCCCAAAAGTCAACCTCTCCCCTTGAGGCCAGCCAACAGTCAGTCAAGTCTGACCCTGATACACAAATTACCCACTTCCCACCAGACCACTAAAATCCCGTAAGCAAATATGAAATGTCCCACTATAGGAAGCAATTCAAGCATGCATAGACTTGCCAAGAGATGAGAGAGTTGGAAAGATGTGATTGAACAGGAAAATGCTAGCCTGGGCCAGGCCCGGGGGCGGGGAGGGGGGGTCACATCTATAATCAATCCTGGGTTCTAAGCTACCCTAAGCAGGAAAGTCTGTAAGTACAATGACCCACCAAAAAGCCAGAAGTGGAGCTGTGGATCAGTGGGTAGAACACCAGCCAGGAGTGAAAAGGACAGCGCCCAGGCCCTGAGTTCAAGACCCTGGATCTGAGCATACACACACAAGCACACACAGAAGGAAAAAAAAATGCTAATTTAATCCACATGCATGTACCCATGTGCACGGACATGAGTGAGTTTCAAAAAGGCAGAAACAATTATGAACACAGTTTGAGCTGCACAAAATACCAGGTCCCAGCAATTCAGAGGGGAGAAGGAAGGCATGTGGCATTTACCCTCAAGCAACAGCGCTCTGGGACATTTTGGGGGATCCCTCTGGGGGGGCACCTCTGTACTACTCCTGGAGAGTCAAGGGTGGCAAATTCCTCAAGAACCAGAAATTCACCTTTCACCCCGTCCAAGGGACCTGAAGCTCCAAGAGGATCTTTGCACTCACTCCCTAAGGAACCCACAGGACCTGAGAAAGAAACAGGATGGGGAAAGGCGACTAGGGAGCAGGGCGCGGGGTGGGGGGGGGGTGAGGAGGAGGGGGTGTCCAGGGGTCGGTCCCCTTGTGCAAATGGTAAAAACGCAAAAGGGATGGGCCTGAGTAGAAACACCAGGATCAGCACGTGGGGGTGAGGGAGGGGAGCAGAGAGGATGAGGGCACCTGGTCCTACCTTACAGAAGGAAGGCATCACACCCAGGGACACAGGCATGAGGACCGGGAACTCCCCCAGAAGGAGGACGCTGGGGCAGGTCAGGGGACGGGGACAGGAGAGGGCCATACACAGGAGGATTGACGGTCAAGGGTGGAAATTAGACATAAAAGTCCCAGACTGGCCACCAAGGAGCCCTGGGTTCTCATTCTAACCCTTACGAGTGGGCAACTTCCTGTCCTCCTCGGAGCCTCGACTTACCCCATCTTGGGTCGTGGGGTGGGGGTGGAATGGGAAGAAGCGCCGACTCTTCGGGCGCTGCCTCCGAGGGCACCGACAAGGGGAGGAGGAGGAAGGAGTCGCAGGTCTGAAGTAAAATCAGACCCGGGGGAGGGAGCTGGGGGGTGTCCCGGCCGCACCCCACTCCCTCAGGCACGCACCTGTCCGGCCGCGGGGACCAGCGCGCCTCCCGAACTCCCCGGGTGCCTTCGGGCTGCCGCTCGCGGTACAGAGCCCACAGCCCCACGTTGGGCAGGAAGACCAGGGCCGCCAGGACCAGAGCCACCGCCTGCAGAAGCCGCTTCTCCTTCCGCCTCTTCAGGGCCAGTCCGCCCCCGCCGCGCCGCCCCCGCCGCGCCGCCCCCGCCGCGCCGGCCGCCTCGCTCCAGACTCCGAGCCAGTCAGCGCGCGTCTGCCCGGCAGCAGCGGCGGCGGCAGCAGCAGCAACAACTCAGCGAGCACAAGTGGCCGCGGCGCCGCCCCCGCTCCAACTCCGCGGCACTTCCACCGCTCGCCAGCCCGGGAGCCGGACGCTACCACTATGTGACCGCCGCGGGGGTGGAGTCGACGCCGCCGAAGCCGGGCACTGGGGAGCCACCAGCCCCGCGAGACCCTCTCGTAGGCGTGGTAGAGAACTTCAGTAGCCGTCCACCTGCGCCTTCTCGTGGCGTGGCCCAGTATATCCAGGTGAGATTTGGGGGATGGGGGGGTTCTGATATCAGATCGCCCCCCTCCCGGGCGCGATGGTACGTCCCGCTCCGCCCCTGGCTCCCCTGCCCGCGGAGTTTCAGAGTTGGGTTGTTGGGCGCTAACTGGTGACCGCTGGGCGCTGTTGCGCAGGGCGCGTTTCGACGGGAATCGAGTGCGCCCCAGGATCTGCTCCTCTGTTGCTGCAAGGTCTAGTCGTGGATGGGAGGGAGGGTGGAGGGGAGGAAGGGAGAAGTCCAGCTTCTAGGGCTTTGCCGACAGTGCTGGGGCCCCGCGGATGCCCAGTCCCCGGAGTCCGGGGACCCCCCTCACCTTGGCGGGAGCCTGAGGACCCCCAAGACCGGCTTTGACTCCGGGAATCTTAGGGTCTCCGGCCGTGAGATAGAGTGGAGGGTTCGGGGGAGGGGTCCATGCTGTGATCCTTGCGCACTATTCCACACACGGGCCCTGGGTTTCTTCCTGTGGAAGACCCCAGATGTTGTTGGGTGTGCGCATGCCCGTGTGTAAACCGCATAGTGCAGTCAGTAGCCGCCGCCGCCGCCCCCCCCCCCCCCCCCCCCGTGACACCTGCCTGCCCGAGCCTGTGGTGGGGGGGGGAGGGATTCCTCACGCAGGGCCGCTCCCACGCGTGTCGAGGACACTCGGCGCGCGCTGTTAGCCTTTCCCCTGGGTCAGTGTCTTTCTCCATCTAGCCCTTGCTGGGCAAACCATCACGGGACGCTCACATGTGCTAGGCAGCCCCAAGCCCTGGGAGTTGAAATGATTGAGGGCTGAGACACTAAACAAGACACAGTGGCCCCCACATGGGGTGGTGTGCGTGCCATTGTGGGGAGGGGTCTGAAGAGAGACTGCCTGGACCACAGAGAAACTGAGTCCCCTGTCCCAGGGCTCATCCCTTAACTGCTTCCTCCCTGATGCCCTCCTCTGTCTCTCTGCCACACTCCACAGGTGCCCTCTTTGATTCTCTGCTTCTCCAGAACGCCCACTGATCCTGGTGACTTACCACCCATAGCCCTAGCTCTGCTGGCAATAATAATAATAATCAAAACTATCAGGGCTGGGAATATGGCTTAGTGGCAAGAGCACTTGCCTCAAATACATGAAGCCCTGGGTTTGATTCCCCAGCACCACATATATAGAAAATGGCCAGAAGTGGCGCTGTGGCTCAAGTGGTAGAGTGCTAGCCTTGAGCATAGAGAAGCCAGGGACAGTGCTCAGGCCCTGAGTCCAAGCCCCAGGACTCGCAAAAATAAATATATATATAAACTCTCCTGTCTTCCCTGTCCATCCTTCTCAGCTGACCATGCAGATCTTTGTACCCAGAGAGCCTTCTCTTTCTCGTCTGCGCTGGCCACCTCATTCATTCTTCATTTGTAGTTGAACTATTTTTGCTCAAGGCTGATGTTCTACTGTGGAAACCCAGCTCTACTTCCAGCTTTTTGGTACTTAACTGGAGATAAGAGTCTCACAGATGTTTCTGCCTAGGCTGGCTTCAAGCTCCCACCCTCAGTTCTCGGGCCTCTGAATAGCTTGTATTATAAATATGAGTATTGTTTGATACCTCTTGTATGTGAAAACATACTTTTTTTAATATCTGGTTTATTTCACTTACACTGTTTTAAAGATTCATTCATGTAGTATAGGTCCAAATGTCATTCCTTTAAAGAATGAGTAATATTCCGTTGGAGGGCTGTACCGCATTTGGTTTATGGAACAATGGATGTTGGGGTTGTCTCTACCTTGCCACTACTGTGAATGTCATGAATAAACATTACACATCTTTTATACTGAGCACACGGCTGTAACAGAGCAGCCAGAGGCATCCTTTCCTAAGAAACCCAGGTGAACTTTGAGGACTCACCTGTGGCTTTCCTTCACATTAACTATCCATGAGAACCTGTACAGCCTGTGGGGCCCATATGATGTGATCAACTTACAGCTTTTGCTTTCCTCCTAGGTATGCTGATCTTGCTCTTTTCAGAAAGAAAGTAAAGGGGGAGGGAAGGGAATTTAACAAATCAGGCAGAGCATTTGCAGATTTCCTCTGCTCTTCTCTAGAAACCTCTTCCTCTAAACCTTTGTGCTCAATGGCTCCTGCCTGCAATCCTAGCTAGTCAGGACATCAGAGAATCCCTGTGCAAAACCAGAAATAGAAGTGTGGCTCGAGTGGTCGAGCCACAGCTGGGCACTGGTGGCTCACGCCTGTCATCCTAGTGCTCAGTAAGCTGAGATCTGAGGATGCCAGTTCAAAGCCAGCCCAGGCAGGAAAGTCCATGAGACTCATTTTTTGGTTTTTGATCAGTCATGGGAGCTTGAACTCAAGGCCTGGCCACTGTCCCTGAGCTCTTTCTGCTCAAGGCTAGCACTCTACCACTTTGAGCCACAGCGTCACTTCTGTTTTTCTGGTGGTTAATTAGAGAAATGAATCTCATAGACTTTTCTATCTGGGCTGGCTTTGAACTGCCATCCTCAGATCTCAGCCTCCTGAGTATTGAGGATGACAGGCGTGAGCCACTGGTACCTGGCTCCATGAGACTCTTCTCTCCAATTAACTACTAAAAAGTCAGAAGTGGAGTTGTGGCTCAAGTGGTAGAGTGCTAGCCATGAGCACAAAAGCTCAGAGTTCAAGCCCCAGGACCTGCACAAATAAACGAACAAAAAGGCTAAGGAACAGAGCTCTCGGCCCCTGAATTTAAGCCTCCAAACAAACAGACAGACAGACAGACACACACCACACATGCATAGTAGGAGTTAATGCCTGGGTAGAACTTGTCTCCCAGTGGCTTTAAGCAACAGACCTGAACAGGCCTTAGAGCTGAGTTCATAGGTGAGTCCAGGTGCAGGCTGTCACCAAAGAGCAATGTCATCTCAAGGTCATCTCAGCAGGCTATGGCATCTTAGGCATCTTTGTAAGGATTATGGATCCTTCCTCTGCCTAGAGCACAGAGCAGGCACGTCTCAGGTAAATGAAATATTCCTATCGATAACCATTACAATCCATACTCTGCAAACTGCAATTTAATGACCAGGAGATTTCATTAAGCCAGATTACAGTAATCATTATAATAGCTGAGTACTTCCCACGTGCCCTTGCTGGAGCAAAAGCTTTCCTGCCACAAACCTTGCCTGACGGTCTGACACTGAAAGCAGAGCTATTAGCCTGTGGCTAGGAGGAAGAAAGGACAGAGGGCTGGGGAAATGTGAGCTTCAGAAACCGTCTTGGCATTCCTGGGATGAATCCAAGGCCTTGCCAAACATCTTTGGGTCACCTGAGATGTGTTTGTGTACTAGCAGCACTAGATGCTGAGGACTGGGTACTTGGATGAGACAGGCTCAGTGGATTTATCGACCATGTGGTAACAAGATTACCGCTGGTGTGGGGTAGGTAGGTAGAAGGGGAATGCCAATTATATAAAGGAGTCAGGAACCAGTTCCATATCCTGGCTGGCTCATTTTGCCAAATACCTGTCATTGCTCTGGAGTAATGACTGACTACAGGCCAGTCTATTTTCTGGTTTGCTTTTGTTTTTGTTGTCTGTAACTGGTACTCCAACTCAGTATCTGACTCTTTCATTCATTGCCTGATGCTACCACCCAAGCCATGCCTCCAACCCTGAAAGGGCTCCTTCCTTCCTTCCTTCCTTCCTTCCTTCCTTCCTTCCTACCTTCTTTACTTCGTTCCTTCCTTCCTTCTTTCCTTCTTTCTTTCCTTCTGCTCCCCCTCCTCTTTCTCTCTGACTCTCTCTCTCTCATTCTTTCTTTCCTCTTTTTGTTCAAAACCAGGAATGAAACTCTGGCATCTGACACTTTTGCTCACTGGCTGGTGCCCTAACACCCTAACCATACCACCAGCCCCTCAGTGCACTTTCTGTTTCAACAGTCAATCACCACCAACAATGATCCCAACAGGGACTTTTCCAGTTTTGGAGTCGAGTCTAGACCAGAGACTAACACCTCATTCTAGTTCAGGTCTCATGCACCCACCACACCTCTAATACCATCTTGGAGGCTCTGCAATGACTTTATTAAGGAAACTATACCTCGTTTCCCAAATTCTTAGCAACCTGCACAATGATGCCCGTATCCTCATACTAATCAGTCATTAAACCTTATCCACAAAAGTGCCTAAGACTGGGGGCTCTGAGCATTGATAATTTGGTCAAACTACCTGGCTTTTTATTCCCTTTGTGTGTGTGTGCGTGTGTCTTATTGCTTTATAATCACTTCTTCTTTATTAAAGAAGTCGCTATGCTTAAATGAATCTGCTCGGTGAAAGATCCCTCTGTGTGTCTGTCTATGAATTCTTTCTTTGGTGAGCTGAAGGACTTGGTATCTATCTCCTCAAGACTATCCACTTGGCAGCTTGAACTGGCTCACAGGTCAGATCTCAGAGTTTCTGTGGGTCAGGGGTCTGGGCATGGATTTGCTGAGTCTTCTCTGAGGCTGCCATCGAGATGTCAGCCAGGGATGAGGTCTCATCTGAAGATTTAACTGAGGAAAGATCTACAGCCATGTGTCACTTAGCGATGGATGTGTGTTTTATTGGGACATTCCTTGTTCTCAGAGCAGCATGAAGTGATTAACACAAACCTAGATTGTACAGCTAGACCATGGGGAATATGTATATACATGTATATATATACATATATTTAAATATATTCACATATTACATATAAAAACACATTTCTCTTATATTTTATATATTATATAGATAAACATACTTATATATACCATATACATGTGTGTATATATAATCTATGTATAATATAACACACACATGCACATACACACACACATATATTGTGTTCGCCTGCCGCTACGAGGATCTTGATGAATTAAATAACATGAGATTAAATCAAGCATAACAGTACACGAGGCAATTAAGAGACACGGTAAATGTGAGATACATGGGCTGTCGTTGGTGTTTCTTGGCATGTGGCTGTTTTTCAATTAGCATCAATTCGCTATGCAAGGGTGTTTCCTTTTAACTGTCCACTTCCTCGTACAATGGCTCTTGATCAGAGTCGGCCACTCCTTCACACACCTGCTCCTCTCCCCCTTCCTAACATGTCTCAGCACTCTCAGAGAGCTCTCAGCATGCACATAAAGTCGTTTGGCCATCTTCACCTTCTTCCGTCCTCTCTGTGAGCTGCCTACCTCCTACTAGCACTTAGACCCAGACAGGACATGTTTCAACTTTCTAATAGTCATGTGTGTTAAAGTACGTGTTAAATGTTCAAAGAGGTTTGCCACGGTATCTCATACAGGCATATACCACGCATTAATCAGATTGTTTAGGTATAGATACACACATACATACCTATACACATTTGTATGTATATATAACTATGTATACACACACATACATATATATGATTCTAAATGTGTTTATGTCTATATTTATATTTTTGGTTTAGTATTCACATATGAGAGGAAACATGACCTTTGACCTTCTGAATTCAGCTTACTTCACTTAATAGGATAACTTGCAGATCCATCCATTTCCTTATAAACAAGATAATTCCCTTCTCCTTTGTGGCTTAATACTACCACTAATAAACAATATACAATTATGTACCATATAGCAATATAGTATATAATATTATAATAATTTGCAGTATAATAATTTATAACTGTACACTCTATTAATATATTAACATATATGAATTCTATAAATACAAATAATATCTAAATATATAATTATATACAATTATAATAAATTATATAATTATATATGATCTATCATAATTATATGTAAATATTTCTAGAATTATGGATATTATACACGTTACTAAATGTAATATACATAATATTTAATGATGTAATAATAGCAGCATTATGTATTGAATATATTATTATACATGCTATTATATATGTAATATAGATATTCCACATTTTTTAATGCATTCATCTGTTGTAGGGCATCTGGGCTATTTTCCTAGCTTGGCTATTATGAACAAACATTGCTACAATGAACATGGACATGTGGGCACCTCTACTATGTCCTGATTTACATCCCTTCAGATATAGATCCATGAGTGATATTGCTGGGTCGGATGGTCATCCAATTTTCAGTTTCTTTGAGGAACCTCCATACTGATTTCCACAGTGAGTGCATTAGTTTCTATTTCCACCATGTCTATAACTTCCCTCCTCCTCTCCTGGAAAACCTTTGCTACTGCTTGCATTCATGATTCTAGCCATCCTGACTGGAGTGAGAGGACATCTTAATCCTGCTTTGATTTGCATTTCCTTTATGACCAGGGATTGGAGCATTTCTTTATGTATTTATTGGCCATTTGCACTTCTCTTGACATGTCTCTGTTCCATTCGTTTGCCCATTTATTAACTGGGTTGCTGATTCTTTGAGACTTCAGTTCCTTGAGCTCCCCGTAGATTCTGTTATTAATCTCTTGTCAGATGTCTAACAGGCAAAGATTTTTCTCGTATTTTGCAGCCTGTCTTTTCAGCCTCATGAGTATTTCCTTAGCTATGCAGAGTTTTAGGTCGATGTCAGTTAGCTTGGTGTCATATTTACGGAGCTACTGGAGTTGTATTTAGGAAGTTACCACCAATGCAGTTATGTTCTAGTGTTTTTCCTGTTCTTTCCTGTAGTAATCTCAAAGTTTCAGACCTGACATAAGATCCTCAATCTCCTTGAATTGCAACATGTTCAAGTGAGGTTTTCCTGAAGAAGCTGTTTTCTCTCCATCACACACTTTGGGTTCCTTGATCGAAAGTCAAATGACTGTACGTGCATGGTTTCATTTCTAGATCTTCTAATCTGTTCCACTGGTCTTTGGGTCTGGCTCCCGGTAACAATTCACTTTACTAAATAAAAGGAGGACACTGTCAAGTAATAAAAACCATTGTACAGCAAGTAATAAGTCATTATAGCATAGCAACTTATTATCTACTTGCTGTGACTGTAATATCATACCAGAGTCTGTGCAATTTACAATATAAAGATTTGCTTGGCTCCTGATTCCAGGAGTCTAAAGATTTAGACAACATGTGCCAGCACCCTATAAGCTCCCTGACCTCCCCAGCAGCATCACAACCTAGCAGAGAAATAGAAAGGAAATTGTCAAGTGCAGAAGGAGTGAAACACAGGCATTGGTCTACCTTGCTGGCAATCTGCTCTCTCAAGAAGGTGATTTGCTCCTGTGAGACTCAGTCCAACCAATGTGAAGCCATTCACGAAGGTGGAGTGTCTATGATCTTAATAGCCTTACCTCAGAACCAAACTTCTGTTTTGTTCTTGCTGTGCTAGTCCCAGGGCTTGAACTCAGGGCCTAGGCGCTGTCCCTGAGCTTTCTGTGATCAAGGCTAGCACTCTACCACTTGAAACAGCTCCACTTCTGGCTTTTTAGATCATTCATTGCAGATAAGAGTCTCATGGACTTTCCTGCCTAGACAGCCTTCAAACCATGATCCGTAGATCTCAGCCTCCTGAGTAGCTAAGACTACAGGCACAAGCCACCAGCACCCAGCTCCACGGTGATTTCTAAGGTGAGGTCAAGGCTGAGAAGTATCGCTGTCCCCTAACTCCTCCAATGTAGTAGAGCAGGATTTGCAGCTTGGAAAGATTTCCAAGGCATGATGGTGACTGCTTAGTCAAGCCAGGCTGATGGGGTGGGAGGCAGGAAGCGGAGAAACACTGGAGGTGGGAATTCCTCCCATGATTAGCTCTCTGCCTCTCCAGGACTGGATTTCCCCATGGGTCCAATGGCAACTCTCCCATCCCACCTGGGTAAATACCCACTCTATGTGCCACCCCTGCTGCCTACACTCTGGGCTGTATCTGCCTGGTGGACAGTCTTGAACTTGGCCTTTTCTAGAGCAGGTCACAAGTTCACCCTGCAGGAATTTGCTCAGGTGCCTTTCCTCCTGAAGGCTTTCATTGAAATGGATGGAGATTACCCTCCCTGCCTCCCCCACCAGGAAGGCCCCTATTGACATGGGTGCCCCTCTACAGCAGGAACAATGGAGGAATGTACAGCCCTGTCGTTGCTCTGCGGGGGTCCTGAGCACACCCATCCTGTCATCAGGAGAAGTCAGGGCTGTGGGAGATAGTGCTGCTCTGGGCTTCTGTGGACCAGGAACCCCCTCCCTCTTCACTCGGGGCTTCTGCACAAATGTATTCCTCTCCCCCCTCCGGGACTCAGTGTCTTCAAATATAAAACAGACTTTTTTTGTTATCTGATCTTGTTTTTGTTTTTTCCAATCCTGGGGCTTGAGCTCATGGTCTAGGCATTGGCCCTGAAATATTGTGCTCAAGGTTATTGCGCTACCAGTTGAGTCACTGCTCCATTTCTGGTGTTGGGGTGGTTAATTGGGGCATAAGAGTCTCACAGATTTTCCTTCCTGGGCTCGATTTGAATTGTGATCCTTAAATCTCAGGCTCCTGGGTATCTAGGATTGTAACTTGAATCACTGGCATCTATTTGTCATCTGCATTTTACTTTATTTTAATTTAATTTCTATTTTATTTCCAGTCCTGGGGCTTGAACTCAGGGCCTGGGTACTGTCGCCGAGCTTCTTTTGATCAAGGCTAGCACTCTGCCACTTGAGCCACGGCGCCCTTCCAGCTTTTCCTGTGTATGTGGAGCTGGGGAATCAAACTCAGGGCTCATGCATGCTAGGCAAGCAATCTACCACTAAGCCACCTTCCCAGCCCCTCATCTGCATTTTAAAGAAACATTTTTCCCCCTGATTTAATTTCCTCTCCTCAAGAGATTCAGAATTAGTGGAGGGGAGCCTGGACCCAGCAGAGGCCGAAGGCTGTGGGGTCATTTCCCAGCACTTAGGAATAGCTGCCAATAACCAATGTGTGAGATGTGGCAAAGCCCAGAGAAGGAGCTACCGATCACACAAGGAGAAAAAGCCACGCATCAGGGAGTCTGATGTGTGATTGTCCAAATATTTGCTGAAACAAAAGCAGAAGGATAGCAGGAGCCACTGGCCCTTGCTTGTCATCCTAGCTATTCAGGAGGCTGAGATTCTAGGATGGAGGTTCAAAGCCAGCCCAGGAAGGGAAGTCTGTGAGATATCCATCTCCACCTAACCAGCAAAATGGTGAAAGTGTGCCAGGCATCAGTGGCTCATGCCTGTCAACCTAGTTGCTCAAGAGACTGAGATTTGAGGATCATGGTTCAAAGCCAGCTTGGGCAGGAAGGTGTGAGACTCTTATCTCTGATGCACCACCAAAAAGACAGAAGTGGAGCTGTGGCTCAAATGGTAGAGCACCGCATTGAGAGAATAAAGCTAAAGGAGAGGGCCCAGGTGCTGAATTTAAGCCCCAATACCAACACACACGTGTGTACTCACAAACACATGTGCACACATACACAGGCATGCAGGAACAAAGTAAAGAATAGAAACAAGTATTACTGAGCCCTAGTATGCTAGGCACTGCATTAGGTGATGGGCAGTGTCCTAAAGACGGCAACCTCATCTTGAAGGGCTGATATCACACTAGGACTGTAATAGTGATGACTCCTCAGCAAAGGCCTTAGTGTGGAGATTACATCCGATTCCCCTTTCATAGCATTACATCACCATTGAGGTGCAGGATTGAGGCTAGCACAACAGGTGGCAAAGTACCCTGCTGTAGGGATGAATGTGTTAAGTGTATATGTGAGTGTGTGGGGTGAGAGAGAGGGAGAGAGAGAGAGAAAGAGAGAGACAGGAGAGAGGAGAGAGAAAGACAGACAGACAGAGATGGCTGGATGGACTGACAGAAAGAAAGCACACTTCCCTCTTGCACCTGTTGGTGATGCAAACAGACTTTTCTCTAAGACATCTCAAGGGAAAGCTGCTGCCTTCTTTTAGTTCAAGGATTATAAAAATTAATGTAGGAAAAAAAATTAATGTAGGGCCTGGGAATGTGACTTAGCATTGTTGAGCTTTGGGAAACAGCCTGAGCCATTGCAGCTACCTTTGTCAGTACTGCCCTTCTTACTTCATTCATTTAACACATAGTTACCGAGTTCTCTCCATGGGCCAGTCACCATGCGAGGGTCTGGATGGAATTCATTAGAGAGAAAAAAACAGAGTGGAATGGAGTGCTCATATTCCAGTGCTCACTTATGGCATCTTCAGAAGCCTGAGGCAAGGTCCTTGTTTTATAATGACTCCCTCCCCTGAAAGCCAAACAACTTGCCAGGATGTGGAACTAGCGAGCCACAGAGACAGGGTTTGAACCCAAGTGTGAGTGATGGTTCACCAGAGCATCCTATGCTCTCCCACCCCTCGTCTACCAGGCAACACTGTGGCATCCTGCGTGACACGTGTGATGCGTGCTCAGCGTGGATATTCTAGGATTCTCTTCATTTTGGATGCTGTCAGGCCACCAAGGGGGGTGGGGGTGGGGAGATGGGATTGCTTTGTTTAAAGACAGGGAAAGAGGCAGCTGTGTAGCTGGACTGGCAGGGAGGTTTCTGGAGGAAGTTGGAGCCTCAGGCACAGGGAAAGAAAAGGTGAGGTGAAGAATTGGGAGTGGGTTAAACAGGAGTGTGGTGTAGATCAAATGAGTGTCTGTGTGTGTGTGAGAGAGAGAGTGTGTGGGTATGTGTAAGCTGAAAGCTATTTATCTCAACAGGACCCATTTTCTCTCAATTTGCTTCCCTGCTTTGCCTTCTATTTTATTTTTTTTTTTTTGGCCAGTCCTGGGCCTTGGACTCAGGGCCTGAGCACTGTCCCTGGCTTCTTCCTGCTCAAGGCTAGCACTCTGACATTTGAGCCACAGCGCCACTTCTGGCCGTTTTCTAGATATGTGGTGCTGGAGATTCTAACCCAAGGCTTCATGTATACAAATCAAGCTCTCTTGCCACTAGGCCATATTCCCAGCCGCGCATTCTATTTTCTTTACCTTTTTTTTTTTTTTAGATCTGAGACTGGAACTCCATACCTGACACTTTCTCTCATTGGCTAGCAAGCTACCAACTGAGCCAAGCCTCCAACCCCAGCCTTCTAATCCCATTCACTTGACTTGGGCTCCTTCCTGCCCACCAGAGGGGAAGGCACAGATTCCTGGCAGCAATGCTGGATGCTTGGCTGGGGAAGGAGCAGTGCCCAGCATGGAAGAGGAGCTGAGATTATGTGTGTGGCCTCTGCTCTCAGCCCCATGTTTCCATTGGATGCAGCTTGTGGCTCTTTTATCTCTGAACTCAGAGCTAACTAGCAATGCTAATGCAATCTTCTGGGGCCACACCAATCAGCCTGCACTTCAAGGGCTCTGGCTCTTTTCTGATGACCAAGCTACTTACATAACCTCTTTCCCCCCAGCCTGCTTGGAGAGGGAAGGCACTGGCATTAGCAAGGCCCAAGGGAGGCCTTCCCTGCTGTGATCTGGCTGAGATGGCTTTGGGTCTTGCCAAATGGAAAGGAGTTCGGGCCAGGGAGACCTGCCAAGGATTCCAGGTGCCTGCTTTGTCCTGATCTAAATTAAATTAGCTTCTTCTAGCATTTAGGGATGTCTACTCAACCACCAGTCTCCCCAACTTGGCCTCAGTTTCTCCATTTGGAACACAGGCAAGCTGAAGCAGACCATCTTAAAGGTCTCTCTCTCTTTCTTTCTCTTTACCTCTCTCTCTGCCCCATGATTCTGATTGATCTAGGAATACCAGAAAATTCAACTCATTATCTCAGAATGCAACAGTCATGATTCGCATTGTGGAGAATGCATGGGCATTGGATGTGCATTTGAATTTTCCCAAGACATACAGAATGGACACAGATGGTTTCAGTTACACACACACGCATTAGGATGTGCATAAGCACTTACACACGCATGTATGTATGCACCTGCATAGGGCAGCTATATATCCCAGAAGGTTACCGGAGAAGCTGGTAATCATGGACAAAGAGAATTGAATGTCCAGGAAGGAGGTTTAAACTTTGTTGCACCTTTTATGTTTTCTATTGATATTTTTGAAATCATGCCTATTGCTACTTGGGATATTCATAAGCAATCTTAAAAAAAGAATGTATGGATATTGTTATCAATTTATTTACACATTGAACAAATATTTGTGTGTGTGTAATTGGTAGGGCTTAAACTCAAGGCCTCTACATCACAATTGGCTAATTTGCTCAAGGCTGGTGCTCTACTACTTGAGCCACACCTCCATTTCTGGCTTTTAGCTGGTGCATTGGAGATAAGAATTTCATGGATTTTCCTGTCCAGGATGGCTTTGAACTGTGATCCTCAGATCTCTGCCTCCTGACTAGCTAGGATTACAAAGCCACCAGCACTGGGGTCCTTACTTAAGTACTTAGTTTAGCACATACTGGGCTATAGGAAGTGTCGAAGAAGACAATCCTGGCCATTAGAAAATGTAGAGGATAATAACTAAATGAATCAACAGATCATAATGCTGGGTAAGTATAAAGGGACATGGGCATGAATTCTGACTTTGTGCCATTTGCAAATTGTTGAAGCCTGAGTTGGTGGCTTTACTTTTTGGATCCCTGGTTTGCCCATTTTACAAGTCCTACTTCCTGGGTGATTGTTAAAACTAAATGAAGTAAACACCCGTCATCACTGGGGCATAGTAGGTGCTTAGTGAAGTGTTGGTTCTTTCTTGTGTGGTTTACCTTGATTGCTTGGGGAGGAGGGGTCATGGCCTTGAGCTGCTTGAGGAGGAGAGGAAGGGGGCTGAGCAGGCAGACACTGGGGAGACAGGGCAGGTGGGGGAGCTGGGGAGGGAGGAACAGCCTGGGCTGGAGGTAGGGAAGGCTGACCACAGAGAGGAGCCCTTCCTGCTTCCCCCCACCTGCCTGCTCCAGCAAGGAGATGGACAAGATGGGTTAGTGAGGCTGGAAGCCCCTCCCCCTTCTTTGTGCCCAAAGGCAGAGCCAGCCAGGTGTCTTTGCAGAAACAAAGCCTCTGATTCAAATGACCAGAGTCAAAGTTGTTTATTTGTTTGTTTTTTTTTAAGATCCTAACATTTGCTCAGTGTGGACAGAACCCATCACTGGTGGCTCACACCTGGAATCCCAGCTACTCAGAAGGCTGACATAGGAGGGTCTTGGTTTGAAACCAGCCAGGACAGCAAAGCCTTGAGTAAAAAAAACAAAAGAGCTAAAAGATAGCATCCAGGTACTGAGTTTAAGTCCTACTACTGGCACAAAAACAAATGATCAAACAAGACATGGGCAGAAAGATCTGCCCAGAGAGGTTTCTACCAGGGGCATGTGTGTGTGCGTGTGGGGTGCTGATTTGGGGGCTTAAACTCGGGGTGTGGGTGCTGTCCCTGAGCTTCTTTTGATAAAGGCTAATGCTCACTCTACCATTTGAGCCACAGCTCCACTTCCAGCTTTTTTTTTTTTTTTTGGTGGTTCATTGGAAATAAGAATATCACTGGACTTTCCCGCCTGGGCTGGATTCGAATCAGATCGCAGCCTCTTGAGTAGCTAGGATGACAGGCGTGAGCCACCAGTGCTTGATGTGGATAGTGATTGCCCTGTTTATTGGTGGCACCCAACAAGCTGGGCAGTGACAGTGTCTAGGTGATGTTGTGTTGGGTGCTACCATGCCCTGCTGGAAAATCAACTCTTAATGTAAGAGCAGTCATGTTATAGACCTTGGAAAGGAATTCTTTTTTGAAGCAAGGTATAGGGCTGTCAGCTGGGTATCAATCAGTGGCTCCTGGTAGAGGCTCTGAGTTCCAAGGCCTCCCTACCCCCTACCCCCCCCCCCAGCTCCCACCTGCTCAGCTCTCCTGCATCCTATGTGAAGATAGCATCTCCTCTCTTCAGAGATCTTTGCCAGCATCCCTGCTGAGCCTGTCCCTAGGTTGTGCAGGGAGGGCCTGCTTCCCCCATGATGCCTTGCGTTCCCTGATACTTGTCAGGGGGTTGTCAGGGTGGACTGACAGCCATCTGCAGGTGCAGGACACTGCTGTGAGGAGGGAGGGGAGCTCACAACTCCATGGCACCCTCTCTGTCTGTGACAGGGAAGTTCAAGGCCAGCCTCTCCACAATGGAGGATCCTTGCTCTGGGCCTGAGCTGTGGGGCTTCTCCAGGGTGCTCTCCAGGGTGCTGAATGCTTAGCCACCAAATATTGGAGTGGGTCCTGCTGCCTAATTCCTCCTGCTGGGGTGGAAGGAGGGTGGAATGGGAGGCAAGGGAGGGGGAGGGGCACAAATGGACCCTCCCTCCCTCCCTCCTTCCCTCCTTCTGTCCCTCTCTTCTCTCTGTCCTCTTTCTTTCCCTCCTTCCCTTCTCTCCTCCCTCCTCCTTTCCCTCCTTCCCATCCTCCCTCCCTCCTTCCCTTCCTTCCCTCCCTCTCTCTGCCTTCCTCCCCTCCCCTTACCCCTCCTCTACTCTGCCGTCCCTTTTTCCTCTCCCATCCCCCTTCCTCTCCTCTCTTCCCCTCCTGCCCTCCCCTCCTCCCCCCTTTTCCTTTCCCCTCCCCTCCTCCTTCTCTTTTTCTTCTCCCACCTCTCCCTCTCTCTTTCTCACCTTCTCTCTTCCTTTCCCTCCTCTCCCTCCTCTTTCTGCTCTCTCTCTTTCTATGTCTCTGTCTGTCTGTCTAGCTGGGATTTTTCATTCACAGCTGGTCCTCCACCCCTTGGACTAAGCCGCCACTTCTGGCTTTTTGCTGCTTCATTGGAACTACAAATCCTAAGATTCTGATTGCCTAGGCTGGTTCCAAACCAAGTGCCTCCAACCTCAGCCTTCTGAAGTAGCCTTTGCATTCTCTCTGTGATGTTTTTGATGAACACACATCTGTTTTAAATTTTCATTTGAGGAAGATACATTTATTAATGTCTATTTTATGGCCAGTGCATTCTGTGTTGTATCCAGGAAATTCTCACCAGTTCTAGACTTTTGAAGCTTGTCATCGGTATAGTGTGTGCTTTCACATCTGTTTGCTTTTGGTCTTATCAGGGATTTTATATTTACAGAGCATTTCCTGATGATTGCATGTCTGAACGTGGATTTTGTCATGGATTTTTGCAATGTAAAGTTATGAAATTATTGATATGCTTAGCTTTGAGTGTACCATCTTACTGTTCTCTTTCTATTTGTTCATTGGTTGTTCTTTTCTTTAAATATTCCTTTCCTTTCTGCATTCATTTGCATTATTTTTAATATTCTACTTTATCTGCTCTGTGGGGCTTCTTGCCATTATTTCTCCTTGTTTCATATTTAGTGATTGATTTATCTACCACAGTAGAACTAGAATGAATATTGTATCAACTCATTAAATACAAGAAATTTCTCATTGTATATTTTACTTTGACAGAAGCACTAAACTCCATTATAACATTATTGCTTTTAGTTTTAAGCCACAAATTATATTTTTTAAGTTAAAAAAAACACAAGATGGGTGCTAGTGGTTCATGCATGTAATTTTAGATACTCAGAAGGCTGAAATCAAAAAATCAAGGTTCAAAGCCAGCCCAAGCAGGAAAGCATGAGACACCAGCAAAATTCTGGAAGTAGAGCTGTAGCTCAAATGGTAGAGTGTTCATCTTGAGCTGAGGGACAGCATCCAGGCCCAAAGTTTAATCTCCAGAACCTGCTAATAGTACTATAGAAACTTGGTATGCCTCATAAACCACATTACTAATACATGCTAAGCTAAGACAGATACTCCCGTCTGGACTCTTCATATGATGTGTCTCACAGTCTTTCCCAGTAATTATCAGCTTGCTTGTACCAACATAACCCACCCCAAATTTACTTGGTCTGCCACAGAAACGTAAGCGCTGTTAAATGAGTTGTTAGCATTTAAAAATGAAAAGATTTACCCTCACAATAGAGATTTCTTTTTCAGATTATTTAAAAGTACTCTTAGCTGGGTGCCAGTGGCTTACACGTGTCATCCTAGCCATTCAGGAACCTGAGATCACAGCTAAGGGGAGGAGGAAGAGGTCAATGGAGAAACAATCACTAAAAGAAGACATCGGGGGGGCTGGGAATATGGCCTAGTGGCATGAATGCTTGCCTCCTATACATAAAGCCCTGGGTTCGATCCCTCGGCACCACATATCTGGAAAATGGCCAGAAGAGGAGCTGTGGCTCAACTGGCAGAGTACTAGCCTTGAGCAAAAAGAAGCCAGGGACAGTGCTCAGGCCCTGAGTCCAAGCCCCAGGACTGGCAAAAAAAAAAAAAAAAAAAAAAGACATCAGGGTTTGGAGACTCCTTAAGAATTTAGGTACCTGGTGGGTGCTTGTGGCTCATACCTATAATCTTAGCTACTTGGGAGGCTGAGATCTGAAGATCAGGGTTCAACGCCAGCCCAGGCAGGAATGTCTATAAGACTCTTATCTCCAATGAACCACCAAAAAGCAGGAAGTGGAGCTGTGGCTCAAGTGGTAGAGCACTAATCCTTGAGCAAAAATGCTCAGTAACAGCTCCAGGATACACACACACACACACACACACACACACACACACACACACAGTGAGAGAGAGAAAGAGAAAATATGAATTCACATTCATATATCTTAATCCACATTAAGGGATTCCGAATTTGACCAGATAACAAAGATGATCAGGACTCAGAGTTGCTGGGCAGACGGATGATGAGTTGAAGGCCAAGCAGGAGGTCTCGTAGAGAAGAGGGCCCGGAGGATCATGACTAGAAAAATTTGGTCCAGGAGAGTTTTTGCCAGCAGGAATATTATACTGAGCAATCTCAGGGATTTGTCCGCCCCATGTTGTCCTGGGGCCTTCTATTGAGGATGTCAGCAGTTGTCACATGCTGTTGCAGGAGTCCATTTACTTGGTCGGCTCGGCTGTGAGCAGATAAAGGAGACAAGCAAGTGTTGAATCTCCAGTGCCTAGCACCCAAGTTGGGGATAGGCAAAAGCATGAGACCCTACCAAGAGACTGAATAAGTATGCATTGCGGAGCATGACTTTCACACTTTCTTCTCTGAAGTAGTTATGACGCTCCCATGTCTTCATTAGAGTCTAAATCTGAATGCTCAGACTCATCAGGAGGCCTTGTTAAACAAAGATGGCTGGTGCCCACCTCAAGTTTCTGGACTGAGGCCACCCCCCAAAAACTTGCCAAACAACAGGTGAGCTAGAAGTCACTAGTCTTATTTTTCACCTTAATAATCACTTCTGCTTATCATCCACATGTGATCACACAGGACTGTTTTTAAACTCCAAAGATGATGAGATTTCATGGGCAACTTTCAGGCGAGATAGGGAGCCAGTTAGGATCTAATCACCAAGGTGACCTTCTTCCCTTCTCTCTGCTCTGCAGGCTGGAGTGAAAGCTCAATCTCTCATTTCCTTTTCCTTTGCGTCATTTGCCCTGGGATGAACTGCATCTCAGTCCTCTCTGGTCCCAGTCCATGATCAGTTGCTAGTACAAGGCAAGAGATGGCTGGATAGAACTCATGGTTCGAACAAGAGAGGCAAGACAGAGCTCCCTAAATAATTCTGCCTAACCTGAAAGGGACCAAGGAGACCTGCAGGGTTTGTGGGCAGAATTTCAAGGGCTTTCAACTCAAAAGCATCAAGATGGGCGGGGAATATGGCCTAGTGGTAGAGTGCTTGCCTCACATACATGAAGCCCTGGGTTTGATTTCTCAGCACCACATATATAGAAAACAGCCAGAAGTGGTGTTGTGGCTCAAGTGGCAGAGTGCTAGCCTTGAGCAAAAAGAAGCCAGGGACAGTGCTCAGGCCCTAAGTCCAAGCCCCAGGACTGCCCCCCCCCCCGCAAACAATATAAGATGTGGGGCCAAGCTGGGACTGAAAAGAGGGCACACCAGGAGCCAGGCATTGCCAAATTCCAGAGAGAAGCTCCTTCAAATTCTGAACTTTCTTGTTATTGTGCTATTCCTTTTGTGCTCAAGGCTAGCACTCTACCACTTGAGCCACAACCCCAATTCTGGCTACTTGGGTATTTAATTGAGGATAAGAGTCTCACTGACTTTCCCACCTGGGCTGCGTTTGAACTGTGAACCTCA
Source organism: Perognathus longimembris pacificus (assembly GCF_023159225.1). NCBI lineage: Eukaryota > Metazoa > Chordata > Mammalia > Rodentia > Heteromyidae > Perognathus > Perognathus longimembris. Next base: position 273,660 of record NW_025961112.1, read on the forward strand.
GATCTCAGCCTCCCAAATAGCTAGCATGACAGGCAAGAGCCACTGGCACTCAGCTTCTCCACTTGTTTTGTCCTGAGGTTGCTAATTGGTCCTTGGATTCATCATGGAGTTTCTGGAACTGGGAAAACTATGCAATGTACTTGAAGCCTCCAGGAACCATCCCCTGAGCCCAAGGTCTCCTCCTGGCCAAATTTCCTGTGGAAATGTTCTCCCAAACATGTCTTCCATCTTTCTGCTTCAGAGATTAAAAAAAAAAAAATCCCACAGTCAGCTGTGCAGACAAAGTGGGAAAAAAACCCAAAAACAAAAGGCAGGAAGGCTGAGCACATTCTCCTCAGCTTCTCCACTTGTTTTGTCCTGAGGTTGCTAATTGGTCCTTGGATTCATCATGGAGTTTCTGGAACTGGGAAAACTATGCAATGTACTTGAAGCCTCCAGGAACCATCCCCTGAGCCCAAGGTCTCCTCCTGGCCAAATTTCCTGTGGAAATGTTCTCCCAAACATGTCTTCCATCTTTCTGCTTCAGAGATTAAAAAAAAAAAAATCCTACAGTCAGCTGTGCAGACAAAGTGGGAAAAAAACCCAAAAACAAAAGGCAGGAAGGCTGAGCACATTCTCTACAAGAGCATAAATAAGAGCAGGCTGTGTTTCCTCCATTAGGAAACAGGCTCCAGGAGCAATGTGTCTGTTCCAGTGTAATTATCATGAAAGTGGTCGACAATTTACTCAGCACCAAGGCTCATAACCAGACTTCAAAGAGAGGAGTCCTCTGGGGACTGTTTACAAAAGGTATTTAACAAGAGGTAATGTTTCTAGATCAGATTCAGATCCTAATTGAAGCTTCCAAATATGGGAGAAGAAAAATAAACAAATAAAACTAACCAGAAATCTTAAGAGACTCTTGGGTTACAGCAGAGAAATAGCTTGAGTATGCGGATGGAAAGAAAGAAAAGTTTTCCAGAAAAGTGGGGGGGCAGGGTATCTCCATGCTGTTGGCTGGTGGGGGGCAGGGGAGGGTGAGAAAAGAAATATAGTTATTTGGGCCATAAATTCCTAGTTTGGAAAAACATGGGTTCCATCTGTTCCTCTTTGTTTGTTTGTTTGTTTTCTTAATCCATCATGAGGCTTGAACTCAGGGTGGGCATTGTCCCTGAGCTCGTTGGCTCAATGCAAGCCATTTTGAGCCACAGCCCTACTTCTGGGTTTTGGATGGTGAACTAGAGATGAGCCTTAACAGATTTTCCTTCCCTGGCTGGCTTCAAACTGCAGTCCTCAGACCTCAACCTCCTGAGTAGCTAGGATGACAGGCTTGAGCTACCAGCACCTGGCTTCATTTATTTGCCATCATTTCCACGTCATATTTGCCATCATTTCCACGTCATTTGACTTGGCCATTCTTTAACAATTGTCCATTCATTCCATGTCAGGCACAGTGTTAACACTGGAAGAGCCATAGAGAACACACGTGGTCTTTTTGAGTTGTTGTTTTGTTTTGTGCCAGTTCTGGGGCTTAAACTCAGGGCCTGGGTGCTGTTCATGAGCTTTTTTCCTCATAGGTAGCACTATACAACTTGACTCACAGTTCTACTTAGGAACTTTTTTTTTTTTTTTTTTTGTAGTTTAGTGAAGATAAAGAGTCAGAAAGAATTTCCTGCTGGGGCTGGCTTTGAACTGTGATCCTCAGAACTAAGCTTGCTGATTAGTTAGGATACAGGCACAAGCCACCAGTATCAGGTAACATAACATGACTATTCTTCCTTTCCTAGATCACCAGTTCGTGTAAGCAGGAGACACGTTTTCCTGCCTCCTGTCACCTTGCATGCACTTTACTTTTCTATCAAATCCCATGTTGCTTAGGAGTTTGAGTCACAGGGCCTTTAGACACACATTCATTTGTGATTCAGGACATTGGATACTAGTGCTTTTGCTACCACTACGAGCTGTGTGCTTGTGAGCAAGTTGCTTACCCACTCTGTTCTTCAGTGTCACCATCTGTAAGATAGGATCGTGGAAATCTTGGTTAAGGAAAAGAAGGAAGAAAGAAAAGAAAGGGAGCTGGCCAAAGATGCTCACTCTGGTCATCTTGATCCTCAGGAAGTTGAGGTCTTAGGAGCTAGGTTCAAAACAAGCCCAGGCAGAAAAATCCCTGAGACTTAATCTCCAATTAACCAGCAAAATCCTGGAAGTAAAACTGTGGCTTATGTGGTAGAGTACTAGCCATGAACAAAAATGATAAATGAGAAGGTAAGGCTCTGAGTTCAAGCCCCAGTACTGATATTTTCCACCCCACCCCCAAGAAAGAAAGAAAAAATGATGTGAAATGCTTAGCACAGTGCCAAGTATCTAACAAATGTTGTTATTAGAGCCCTGGGCTCTGTTGCTCGGAGCACTGGTCACCATTTGTGACTTGAATGATTCGTTATTATGGAGAGTGGAGAAGCTAGTAGATGAATATCTACTTCTGCCTGTTAGATTACACATTCCACGAGAACTGTGTTACTTATTGTTCTCTTCACAGCACCTACTTCAATGACTGGCATATAACGTGATTGCCTAATGAGTTAATGAATGGATGCATTTCTTCCCAGACTCCTCTTGTATTGCAGAGGAAAGAAGAATTGAAGGAATGCCAGCACAACACTTGTCTGAGAGTTCCTGCCCCCCCAACTCCCAAACAAGCCCCAACATCTGTTTGTGCTGGAAGCCACCATAAAAGCATTCTTAAAGCAAGAGGGAGAGAAGAACTATAAAGGGAGAGATCGATAGCCTGCCTGGGATCCTAGATCTATGGCTGCAGCTACTCATGGAGGCAGAGAGAGGATGGGAAGAGAGAGGCATCATCTTGAATGAGAGGCAGGGGAATACTTGGGGAGGCAGGGACAGACAGAGAGGGGCAACTGGATGACCAGATGAGGTAGGAGGAAGAAAGGTGGGAGACAAATGTTGGAACTGGCAGCCAACTCCCCTAGTTGAAAGATAGACAGTTTTAAGAGGCAGAGAGTGAACGCAGGCTTTGGCTTTGGTTGGGTGATTTCTGACCAGGCCTCGTTGAACAGGTACATTTGGGGCTGTGTGGCTGGGAGCTTCTCCACAGCCCCTCAAAAATTGGTACGGAGGACTTACAGCTTTACTATTGCCTTCTGTTTAAGTTGGAAGCCTTACACTCGTCCTTACTGTTTTTGTTTTTTTTGCTCAAGGATGGTGCTATAACCACTTGAGTCACACCTCCACTCTAGCTTTTTGCTGGTTAATTGGAGATAAGAGTCTGACAGCTTTCCCTGCCCCAGACAGCTTTAAACCTCTATCCTCAGTTCTCAGCCTCCAGAGTAGCTAGGTTTAAAGGTGTGAGTCACCAGTACCTGGCTACAAGATTTGACTTAAGATTGGTCTTGTTACTTGGGTTTCCCTTTGGTAAGCCCTGATTTCAGGGGTCCCCAAAGACCACCAAGGAACCGATTCAATTGTAAGTACACGAGAGTCTTTATTGCAAGCTTGAGCCTGGACTCACAGCCTTCACCCATGCAGCGGATCTGGATTGAGAGCCCCGCCCTTTCTAGCAGGGTTTTTATAGGGTTGTCAGGGGCATTTCATGCACCACAGTGTCATACAGCAAATTACATTATGCCACGGGAAAATAATAAAACAATTTTAAAAGCTGGTTGGTGCAACTGGTGGGAACAGGTCTAGAAAAGGTGGTTGGCTGGCTCATGGGGGCTGTCACTTAAGCTGGATGGTCCAGGCCCTCATGACATACGTGCCATCCTGCAGGGCTGTCTAGCCGTTATGTTGCTGCCTGAAGCAGCAGCTAGACCTTGAGGCCTCCTCTGCCACCTGGTGATTGGCTGAAACTGGGGAGTTTACCACAAAAAGTGGGGTTGAGATCTGTGTCCTAGAGTCTAAGTCCTTGGCATTTTCTTAGAATAGCTGCTAGGGAGTAACATTATTAATAGTTGGCTGTGGCTGAGAGGGACTGATTTGAACTGCCTGGGTGTGGGGAAGTAAAACAGTTTTATTCAAGCTCAATTATTTAGGCAGGGCCATTGGTACATTTTGAATAGTGACTCAAAGTATCCTAGCCCCACTGACTTCAGGCTACCTAAATTATTTAGATTGTATTGATAGTTTGTCTCGGCCTTACACTTTCTTTCTTCCTTCCCTTCTTTTCCATCTTTAGCTTCCTTCCTTCCTGCTCTGTCTTGCTCTTGCTCTAGCTCTCTGTTAATGAAATGTGTCAAGGATTTGACTAGGCTGAAAGAAACTGAGGGGGGTGGATTTTGGAGGGAGTAGAGCTGACTCCATCTTGATTAGGGAAACATGGTAGCAAATGTTGGGGGAAGTAGAGCTGACTCCATCTTGATTAGGGAAACATGGTAGCAAATGTTGGGGGGAGTAGAGCTGACTCCATCTTGGTTAGGAAAAATATGGTAACCATTGTTCAAATGAAGTTAAATATTAGGTCAACCCGACTGCAAAATTCTGCTTCTGTAAATGGCTTGCTTGCTGTACCCCTATGTCAACTCCTACATCTGTGCCATGCTTTCACCTTTATAAACCCCAGTTGAGGACTGTTAGGGGTCGCAGTTTCAGCTCCAGAGCCTGTGCTGCATCCCTGGCCCATCAGTTCGCTTTTTCCTTCCCCAGTAAATCCATCTTTGCTTGAGACAGTCTCTGCAAGGTGGACTGTGGAGGGACATGGGTTTGAGTCCCACTTGGGGTACCTCCCCGAGACCCTGAAACAGTGATCACATCTGCCCCCCCACCCCTGGGATAAGCCCTGTCCACAGACCCAGCTATCAGGAGGACTTGAACCCAGAACCTGTAGCTCTGGTGCAAGCAATGAAGTAGCCTGAGAATCAATTAAGGGCAGATGAGGAAACTGAGGCTCAAACGGGGCAGAGTGAGGGTGAGCAAAGAGGCCCAGCCTGTCCTCAGGGACTTCCAGCAGGTGTCCGCAGGCCTCCAGGCAATACCCAGTTTCATTGGATTTACTTGAATTTTTTTGTTTGTTTGTTTTTTCTTTGGCCAGTCCTGGGCCTTGAACTCAGGGCCTGAGCACTGTCCCTGGCTTCCTTTTGCTCAAGGCTAGCACTCTGCCACTTGAGCCACAGTGCCACTTTTGGCCGTTTTCTGTATATGTGGTGCTGGGGAATCGAACCCTGGGCTTCATGTATACGAGGCAAGCTCTCTTGCCACTAGGCTATATCCCCAGCCCCAATTTACTTGAATTTTATCAGAGTGGCAGCCAGTGGTGTTTGTGATGAGCTGCTCTGAAACTGAGCCGGGGCCTCTGCGGTCACCTGAACCAGTGTGTCATGGTCTATCAGGACCTTACTCCCTGAATGGCCTTGGAAAATCTGGTAGCCTGGCATGCTGAGCCGCCTCTGACCTGCAGAGATGGGCTCTGCCACCTGGAATGGGGCCAGACGTGAGGAGGGAGAGTGAGGTGTATTTGAATTCTCATTGGTGGAAATCTGTTCCTGTTCAGACCACAAAATATAACTAATAAGCTAAGCACCTGGCTACTTAGGTAGCTAAGATCTAAGGAACATAGTTCAAAGCCAGTCTGGGCAGGAAAATCGGTGAGACTGTTATTTCCAATGAACGACACTCCCCCCCCCCCCCACCCCAAACAAACACACACAAACAAAAACCAGAAATAGAAGTGTGGCTCGAGTGGTCGAGCCACAGCTGGGCACTGGTGGCTCATGCCTATCATCCTAGTGCTCAGTAAGCTGAGATCTGAGGATGCAGTTCAAAGCCAGCCCAGGCAGGAAAGTCCATGAGACTCATTTTTTGGTTTTTGATCAGTCATGGGAGCTTGAACTCAAGGCCTGGCCACTGTCCCTGAGCTCTTTCTGCTCAAGGCTAGCACTCTACCACTTTGAGCCACAGCGTCACTTCTGTTTTTCTGGTGGTTAATTAGAGAAATGAATCTCATAGACTTTTCTATCTGGGCTGGCTTTGAACTGCCATCCTCAGATCTCAGCCTCCTGAGTATTGAGGATGACAGGCGTGAGCCACTGGTACCTGGCTCCATGAGACTCTTCTCTCCAATTAACTACTAAAAAGTCAGAAGTGGAGTTGTGGCTCAAGTGGTAGAGTGCTAGCCATGAGCACAAAAGCTCAGAGTTCAAGCCCCAGGACCTGCACAAATAAACGAACAAAAAGGCTAAGGAACAGAGCTCTCGGGCCCTGAATTTAAGCCTCCAAACAGACAGACAGACAGACAGACAGACACCACACATGCATAGTAGGAGTTAATGCCTGGGCAGAACTTGTCTCCCAGTAGCTTTAAGCAACAGACATGAACAGGCCTTATAGCTGAGTTCATAGGTGAGTCCAGGTGCAGGCTGTCACCAAGGAGTAATGTCACCTCAAGGTCATCTCAGCAGGCTATGGCATCTTAGGCATCTTTGTAAGGATTATGGATCCTTCCTCTGCCTAGAGCACAGAGCAGGCACGTCTCAGGTAAAGGAAATATTCCTATCGATAACCATTACAAGCCACACTCTGCAAACTGTTATTTAATGACCAGGAGATTTCATTAAGCCAGATCACAGTAATCATTATAATAGCTGAGTACTTCCCACATGCCCTTCCTGGAGCAAAAGCTTTCCTTTCACAAACCTTGCTTGACGGTCTGACAATGAAAGCAGAGCTATTAGCCTGTGGCTATGAGGAAGAAAGGACAGAGGGCTGGGGAAATGTGAGCTTCAGAAACTGTCTTGGCATTCCTGGGATGAATCCAAGGCCTTGCCAAACATCTTTTGGTCACCTGAGATGTGTTTGTGTACTAGCAGCACTAGATGCTGAGGACTGGGTACTTGGATGAGACAGGCTCAGTGGATTTATCGACCATGTGGTAACAAGATTACCGCTGGTGTGGGGTAGGTAGGTAGAAAGGGAGTGCCAATTATACAAAGGAGTCAGGAACCAGCTCCATATCCTGGCTGGCTCATTTTGCCAAATACCTGTCATTGCTCTGGAGTAATGACTGACTACAGGCCAGTCCATTTTCTGATTTGCTTTTGTTTTTGTTGTCTGTGACTGGTACTCCAACTCAGTATTTGATTCTCTCATTCATTGTCTGATGCTACCACCCAAGTCATGCCTCCAACCCTGTCATTGCTTGTGGGGCTTGAACTCAGGGCCTGAGCACTGTCCCTGGCTTCTTCTTGCTCAAGGCTAGCACCCTACCACTTGAGCCACAGCGCCACTTCTGGCCATTTTCTGTATATGTGGTGCTGGGGAATTGAACCCAGGGCCTCATATATACGAGGCAAGCTCTCTTGCCACTAGGCCATATCCCCAGCCCCCCTTTTTTTTTTTTGGCCAGTCCTGGGCCTTGAACTCAGGGCCTGAGCACTGTCCCTGGCTTCTTCCCGCTCAAGACTAGCACTCTGCCACTTGAGCCACATCGCCGCTTCTGGCCGTTTTCTGTATATGTGGTGCTGGGGAATCGAACCTAGGGCCTCGTGTATCCGAGGCAGGCACTCTTGCCACTAGGCTATATCCCCAGCCCATAGTAGTGACTCATTTTTAAATTCATTTATTTATTTATTTGCCAGTCCTGGTGCTTGGGACTCGGGGCCTGAGCACTGTTCCTGGCTTCTTTTTGCTCAAGGCTAGCACTCTACCACTTGAGCCACAGCACCACTTCTGACTTTTTTCTATATATGTGGTGCTGAGGAATTGAACCCAGGACTTCCTGTATACGAGGCAAGCACTCTACCACTAGGCCATGTTCCCAGCCTCCATGACACTCTTACCTCCAGTTCATCACCAAAAGCTGGGCTGAGGTTCAGGTGGAAGAGCTCTAGCATTGAGCAAAAAGCCTCAGGGCCCTTGAGATTAAGCTGCAATACCAACACAAAAAATTATGATTGTGAAAACTATGTGGCAATATGATACAATTGTAAGACAAATAGTAATTAAACTAAGCATTACAAACTTATGTGTGGACCGATTATAAGAAGTTTAGAAAACATGCACTGGAAAACAAAAGAAAATAAAGAAATGATCAACTTCCCACTGTAGTAGTATTAGGATGGCGAAAGTTGAAAGCTTTTTCCACCTTTAAACATTCTGATTGTGGGCTGGGAATGTGGCCGAGTGGTAGAGTGCTCACCTAGCATGCACAAAGCCCTGGGTTTGATTCCTCACCACCACATAAACAGAAAAAGCCAGAAGTGGCGCTGTGGCTCAAGTGGTAGGGTGCTAGCCTTGAGCAAGAAGAAGCCAGGGACAGTGCTCAGGCCCTGAGTTCAAGCCCCCCATAACTGGCAAAAAAAAAAAATATATATATATATATATACATATATATATATATTCTGATTGTCTTTTAGTGTTAAAGGTAATGTAAATTTACATATATATCTGAACAAACTAGGTTTCCTTAACAGGTATATAGTTCCTAACCATAAAATGGAGTTTTTCATTTGAATTTTCTCGATAACTGCAGCAAGACTTCAGGTGGTGCCATAGTGCTTGTTAATGAGGCCCTGCTTGAAATCTTGGATTTCTGCTGCATGCTAATTGGCTTTGCTTTGGGGCATATATTCATGTATCAATGTTTAATTATTAAATGATTTTGACAGTGTTGGTACTTTGAATTGTTGACCAAAAAAAACCCCTACACTTTTTAATGGTTCATTTTTTGTGTAATGCTGTGAAAAAAACACACTTGAATTACGTTTTGTTTCACAGGATCTGCAACTAGAAGATTTAAAACAGCGGGTTTCTACATTAAAATGTCAAAATGAACAGCTCCAGACAGCAGTCACACAGCAAGTATCTCAAATTCAGCAGCACAAAGATCAATATAATCTTCTTAAAATACAGTTAGGTAAGTAGAGCTAGTCATCAGTGCTGCAGTGTCATGTCATTCTGGCTTTAAGAGGTAGACAAGACAAACATTCCTTTTTCCTGTAACTTTAGTCATTGCGACTGAGATGTCAGGAAGAGTTTAAAGCCAAGTGGTTTGGTAATTAAGAGTAGTTAAGCTGGGCACCAGTGGCTCATGCCTTAATCCTGGCTACTCAGGAGGCTGAGTTCTGAGGCTCATGGTCTGAAGTCAGCCTGGGCAGGAAAAGTCCAGTGAAACTCATCTTCCATTAAACACCAAAAAACCAGAAGTGAGAGCTAGCCTTAAGCAACATTAGTAATCCGACTCTCATCTGTATTTTGCTTCCTTGCAATAGATAAGTTGGCAGAAATCTCTTTCCATTCATTTTGTTTTTTTCAAGCAAAGTTTCTGAAACAGGCTGGGGATATGGCCTAGTGGCAAGACTGCTCGCCTCGTATACATGAAGCCCTGGGTTCAATTCCCCAGTACCACATATACAGAAAATGGCCAGAAGGGGCGCTGTGGTTCAAGTGGCAGAGTGCTAGAGTGCTAGCCTTGAGCAAAAAGAAGCCAGGGACAGTGCTCAGGCCCTGAGTTCAAGCCCCAGGACTGGCCAAAAAAAAAAGTTTCTGAAACAAATGCTAGGAAATGAAACATGTTTGTGGTGGTGGTGGTTTGTGTTTTTGCTTTGTTTTGTTGGTTCTTTTTCTGTTGGAGGAGTGAAGGGGAACACAGAATTGGAGTGAGGAAGAATGAACGGTGGCAGTTCACAGTAGATACCATGGAAGATGAACTGTGCAACTTGTAGGCAGGGACAGAGGAGGAAACTGGGGGAAGGCAAAGGAGGGACTGACAGCATTCACAATATAAATGTACACATTGCCCAACTTACAAATGGCAACCTCAATGTACAACATCTTAGTAATAACATTAAAATTTTATTTGATAAAATACCAATGCTGCAAGACCCCACTGGAATTTAAGATTTATTTAATCTGGTATAATGTTTAGGTATTAAAAAATATTTTTTTTGCGGGGGGATTGCCAGTCCTGGGGCTTGAAGTCAGGGCCTGAGCACTGTCCCTGGCTTCTTTTTGCTCAAGGGTAACACTCTACCACTTGATCCACAGCGCCACTTCTGGCTTTTTCTGTTTATGTGGTGCTGAGGAATGGAACCCAGGGCTTCATACATGCTACGCAAGCACTCTACCACTAAGCCACATTCCCAGCCCCTAAAACTGCTGTAGTTTTTAATCATAGGTCACCAAACCATGCAGTTTAGTAAGATTAGGCTTGTTTTCTTCCTACGAACCCTGAAAATACCAATTCAGTATTTGTATCAATATACTTTTATGCAGATACAAAATTTTCATTTTGTATGCTGCTGAATTGGATGATCTAAGAAAGTTGTATATTTGAGTCTTACATCTATACTAATCTAATATTTTAGCCTTCTAGATAAAAAAGGGAAAAACCTAAGTTCCAATCTGGCTTTTCCAATTTTGTTCCTGTTTAATAGGAAAAGACAATCATCACCAAGGTTCTTACAATGATGGAGCTCAGATGAATGGCATTCAGCCAGAAGAAATTAGTAGGTTGCAAGAAGAAATAGAAGAATTAAAAAGTAACCAGGAACTTTTGCAAAGCCAGTTGGCTGAAAAGGACTCTTTGATTGAAAATTTGGTAAGTAGATGTTAAATTTAAATAAAAGATCAAGAATGATTCTTATTATCTTGTTTGATTGTATTGCTAGCTCCCATAAACTACAGGATCATATAGTAAAGTTTTATGATACAAGCTTTGGAATTAGTCTAAGCTTTAGTGCTTCCTAGATAAGTGAACTTTTTTTCCAGTTATAGGGCTTGAACTCAGGGCCTTTGATGCTGCCCCTGAGCTTGTTTTGCTCAAGGCTAGCTCTCTACCACTTTGAGCCACAGCTCCACTTCTGTTTTTTCTGGTGGTCATTTGGAGATAAGAGTCTCACTGACTTTCTGCCAGGGATGGCTTGGAACCTTGGTTCTTAGATCTCAGTCTCCTGAGTAGCTAGGATTAGAGGAATGAGCTACCGGTGCCTGGCTGATAATTGAATTTTTATTTTTGCCATTCCTGGGACTTGAACTCAAGCCTGGGTATTATCTTTTTTTTTTCTAGTCCCGGGCCTTGGACTCAGGGCCTGAGCACTGTCCCCTGGCTTCTTTTTGCTCAAGGCTAGCACACTGCCACTTGAGCCACAGCACCACTTCTGGCCGTTTTCTGTATATGTGGTGCTGGGGAATCGAACCCAGGGCTTTGTGTATACGAGGCAAGCACCTTGCCACTAGGCCATATCCCCAGCCCCCTGGGTGTTATCTTTGACCATCATTGTTTTCTCTGTGTGTGTGCGCACACACATGTGCACATGCCCACACATGCCATCAATGGGCTTACCTTTTTATATGTGAGCTCTAAACTCGGTGCCTTGGGCTGACTAAGAAAGTACTCTATCACGTCAGCCAGGCTCCTTCCCGAATTGTAGCCTTGCCTTTTACTATCAATAAGTTATGAGAATATCATTGTCAAATCTAACAAATGCAAAACATTTGGACAGCATTTTCACCCATATTAGGAAATGAAGCCAGTATGTGTGATTAAACAGGATGACAATTTTGGAAACAGTTTTCAGCTCTTTTTGGTCATTTCTTCATTCCTTACCCTGTGATTTTCTGCAATTTGAAGGCCAAGAGTAAACTCTGTTCATCCAATAAACGACCAGTTAAAAGGCCCTCATAATGCACGTACAGCATTCCCAAAGCAGAAATAAGAGTATATTGGAAAAGATAGTCATATTGTTTTTCCAAATAAAAATCAAGAAGAGAAGCCTAAAAGATCTCCTTGTTGCAATATGAGGAATAAAAAACGAGATGAAATTCACCTCACAAAGCACAAGGTCAATCATAGTTCCCCTGCCTTGTGTTTTAGAACGTAAGTGGAAAGTAAGAAAACTGAAATAGAAAACTATAGATTATTAACAAAATTAAATATAGTGTGCTGATAACACAATCATTTATTTGAAATATGACAGAGATGAACTAAAAAAGTATTTCAGATGACAGACTTTGAAATAGAACAAATCACCATCCTATGATTGATTTTTGTTAACCAAACAGAGAATAATTAGTAAAGAAATATATGGAATCACATTATTGGAGAATTTTTTTTCTGAGGCAGAGGCAAATTATATATCTAGCATGAATATGACCTTTCTGTCTCACTGGAAAAATTCTAAGAAAAATCAATGCCAAGAAAATCTGTAACAAAATTGGTAGGGGAAAAAATTAGATGAAGAAAAAAAAAAGACTAAGCCAAGAATATTGAGTGCAGAAACAGTTTTGTTTATTCATTATTTTTTTTCAGAAGACAAAACAATACCCTTTTTATTTCGTTTAAAACTCTGGTGAAATAGGTTTCCATGACATTCCTTTTTATTTTTTGCCTGTCCTGGGGCTTGAACTCTGGGCCTAGGCACTGTCCCTGAGCTTCATTTGCTCGAGGCTAGCGCTCTACCACTTAAGCCACAGAGCCACTTTGGCTTTTTTTTTTCTGAGTAGTTTGTTGGAGTCTCATGGACTTTGCTGCCCGCTGGCTTCAAATTGAGATCCTCAGATCTCAGCCTCCTGAGTAAGCTAAGATTACAGGCATGAGCTACTGGCGCCCAGCTAATAACCCTTAAAACATTTGTGTAAACCAACCTATGGTGAGTCACACTATACAGACTTCATCAGAGTGTGTACAGACGCCTAGAGTATTTACAAATGCTATTTGTTAGGTAGTAAAGTTTCTGTTGCAATTTTTCCAGCACATATCCACAGTCAAAGAAAGGGGGTGTATTTGGTATTCTTGTATAAAAAATTCTTAACAAATAGAGAAAGGCAATTTTTCCTGAGAGAGGGATTTGTTCGGACATGAGTTTTCTTCAGACAGTTAGGAAGATAGAAATGGGATGCAGTTGTAAAATCCTAAGAAGGTCTAAGTTAACATTTTTCTTCTTTTAAATTATTTTAAGTACCATTAAGTTAAAATGTTTACATTCATTATAAAAAAATGCTGTTAAATCGTATGCAAATGATTTAGCACTGATTGCTGCAACGCAAATTGCACTTTTAAAAAAAATTATTGTGTACATGGAAGAAAAAAAATATCTTGGTTGCTACCCTGTGTACAAATTCTGAGTGAGCTCAGATCCGTCATCCAAGCTGAGCTTGCAGAAGCATCAGTCACAGGTTGGCAGTCTTGAAAACTGACAATTGCGCTTGACAATACACCTCAGAAAGCAATCCTCGCTGCCTTGAGTACCAAACGGCCTCCAATGATCTCCACGAACCGTGAGCTTGGCATGTGGCACAGATATGAAGAACTTCTAGAAAAACCATAATCGATCCAAAGAAGCATATGATTTGGGGCAATACACATTAAACTTAAAAAAAAAAATCTCAATTGTCCTGGTCTCAGTTTCTGCCAGCAGTGCAGGGGCCAATGCCGAGGCAGGCTGGCTGGAGGCGGCCCAGCTGCGAGGAGCGCGGGCCATGCGCTGCTGTCCTTGGCCCTTCCCCAGAAGCAAGCCTCTTGGGAAACACATCGCTTTCAAAACAAAGGCACAGAAATCACGCATGGGAGGAATGTTCAGTCTGTCTGGCTGTCACCATAAGGATTGCTGGTTCGAGGCCCTCGGAGGAGGGGGGATCCTCCTTGTCCCCCAGCAGCACTGACTCAGGCCAAGGCCAGAGCGCACCAGGAATCCTGTCCCAGGGAGGATGTGACTTCCGCTGGGGAGGACAGACTGACACCGATGTAGAGCCCATCCTGAGCTGAGTACTTGAGCTCGCCGTTCTCAGGGGCTGTAGTGACAGAGTGTATACCCAGCACAGAAAGGCTGGGAGTGGCTGGCAGCCAGGGTAGAATTCCTTTCCTCTTGAGGAGACACTTATCTCTTGGGTCAAGTTCATGGTTCACCTGATTGCCAGCAACCTCCCCTCTCTGTAGCCAGAACTTCTACTTGTGCTTGACCTTCTGTTAACAGTCCTTTATGCTATTCTAAAAACTAGTTTCCAGGGAGAAGATGAATAAAAAACCACAACAGAAACCAGTCATCCTGGTTCCCAGGGACACCCCGCACCCCAGAACATCCAGACCCTGTTGTCCAGAAGCCATGACTCATCAAAACTTCCTCCTAAATGCTTTGTATCTCTGACACATGAGGAAATGGTGGGGAGTCAGGGGGGCCAGGGCCCCTAGACCAAGAAGAATGCTCTTCCTATGGAGGCAGTGACAGCAAGAAAAGGCAGTGACAGCACTTGGAGCATGTGCTCTGTGGCACTCCAAGCAGGGCAGTAGGTCCTGGGAGGGGGGGCAGGGGGAGAGGCAGGCTGGTGATAGAAGCCCAAAGATGACCCCTCAGGCTGTGTGGAGTTCCACTGTTGAACCTACTATCAGTCTGTAGCCACTAGGAGCCTCTGCAGTGCCAACTGCAGGACACTGGGCCTCACAAGGGGTGGTGACAAAACCTCTGGGTGGGCCCACAGCTTTTTGCCATTGGGGCCACCCAGTGGACAGCATTAGGACATGCAGCCATTGGCTGAAGCAGGGGAGGCCCCTGGAGAAATCCAAAATGTCCGTCTCGAAGGGGACCAGGTGGTCATAGGACAGGTTGTTGACATAGGCCTCAGGGTCATCACCATCTTCCATCTCTGAGGTGAACTCGCTGCTGTTTTCAAACAAATGCTCTGTGGGATCGTCGCCCAAGTGCTGGTCAATAACTATCGTTTCTGTGTTTGCTAATCAAAATAAATTGGACCTCATGGTTTCTGATATTTTGACAGGACTTTGGAAGCTGGGTTGAATTTTATGTACATTATCATTTTTTAACACCTGATGCAGAGGAGATCTTTCAAAGAAGGTGAGCACAACTTCTGACCTAGAATACTTGCAGGGCATGCTGATGATTGTCTTAAGCAGCTTCTCCACCTCATTGAGCCTAGTCTCTATGTCGTGAGCATCCTTTATGGCTACCAGCCCTGACAACTTAGAAATAGGATCTGTGGCAGCAGGGTGACCAGGCCAGCTCAGACGTCACAGGCCTCAAATAGGTGATACTTGTCGCAGTTCGGGCCAGTCCTCGGGGAAGGCGTCACGGAGCCGCTTGCACAGGTGGTTCAGATAGGCGAGGCTCCGGTGCAGGTAGAGCACGCTGCGGTCTGACCACTCGGTGCGGATCTCGAAGAACTCCTAGTCGTTGCCGAGCCGGCTGACGATAAGCCTGCGGATGCCGTCACCCAGCAGCCGCGCACGAACATGTTCACCAGCGATGTGCCCTCAAACACCGCCGAGGCCATTGAACTTAAGATTCTTATACTTGACATTCGTCAGCCAGTAACTTTTATTACAGCTGTGAGCCACTGTACCCAGAAAGAACCTGGTATTTATTAGAATATGGTTTAAAGGTTTTATGACCAATAAATAAAGAATATGACTCCTAAAGAGAGAATTCAAGAATAAGTGCCAAAAGAGTATTTTTCAGGTCTAGCTTCCAATCATGTTTAGGCTTTGTTGCAATGATTTTAAAGGTGATTACATTGTTAACTTTAAAAGCAAATGCCCTCATTTTACTTTATGTCAGAGCTCTAGTTGAATTTCAAATAACCCCATGTATTTTAAAGTCTAGCTAAATGAATAAAATCATCAAGATCATAGTGTGGAGAAAATTGATTATTTGTCATTTTAAAAGACATGATGTTTTGCTTCTATGTTTTGCTTCTGATTATAAAATCCTGGGACTTGAACTTGTGTTCAAACACAGCTTTCTTGATACCAGTTGTAGCCCTGCATTCTACTATAAAACCTGTCATGGGACACCATGTTTCTGTAGCAATTTTTATTACCATAACAAGCAAACAGACTTTTCCATAATTTTGGCAAATAACGTGATTTGGGATTTGGAAAATGACACTAAAATGGTATTTATAAATGAAGACATTCGAAATACTTGACGATTTTGACACAAGGAAGCAAGTCAACTTATTCCTTTATTCAGCAGATGCTAATTAGCTTGAGTTTTTAACAAATACAGTGGTCAGGTGATGCTGTTTTCTATACAGAGCCCGAGCCAGTGTCCCTCTGATGAAAGCTCTGCACAGAAACCCTTGACAAAATGCATCCCAATGCATTACAGAGCACCAACATCTTGGGCTTTCTGACAGGCTGGCTTTGAACTGACATCCTCTTACCTCAGCACCCTGAGCCGCTGGGATTGCATGTGTGCAGGCATGTGCCCAGGCTTTTAGAGAAGTCTTTATGGTGCCTGATCTCTGAGCACTTTGCTTTGCTTTGCTTCCTCTCTCTTGTTTTTCAGTCATGGGCGGCAGCTAGGCCTGGGTGCTGTCTCTGAGCTCCTTTTTGCTCAAGGCTAGCACTTGAGCCACAGCTCCACCTCCAGCTTTGTCTGTGATTAGTTCACATGGCGTTTGCTGCCCCGGCTGACTTCAAACCTTGATCCTCAGAACTCAGCCTCCTGAGCAGTTAGGATTGAGGGCGTGAGCCACCAGTGCCTGATGACTGAGCTCCTTTCCTTTCTTGTTTAATTTTTGCCAGTCTCAAGTTTCTCATACCTTTTTTGGCCTTAAGTATACCTATAATATTAAATAATTGCCAATATTGTTTTCTACAGAAGGGTTTGGAGGGCCAAATCTCTTTGTGGAGGACCTCGGGAGCCGTCAGGACCGTCACAGCTCTTGTGATACAGTAAGGGTACAGTGGTGCTGGATCTTCTAGCACAGGGCAGGAGGGTGCGGTCTGGAACGGGGCTCTGTGATCAGAAAGATCCAGCCAGCCACTCGGCTTCTTTCTCTAGTCTTATACTTGTCAAACGAAGTTAAAGCTAATTTTCCTTGTTGCTCAAGTTTTGGGCAAAAACAGCAAACACAATATCAAAGGAAGCACCAGAGGCTCTCCAAACCGGGGCGCGGGTGCTGGCCTGTCCCTCTGGCGCAGCGGGGGCCTCCCTGGAGCTGGGAAAGGGCTGGAGGTCCCCATGGATCCCATGGAGACACAGATGAGGGCGGAACGCAGGCCGGCCCGGCCCGAAGCCCAGGTGGACCGGGGAGGGCGGAGGCATGTGGGGCGGAGGCGCACGGCCCCATGGCGCGGCCTTGGCTCCAGGTGCCAGGGGCCTTGACAGGACCAGCCTGGCTCAGGCTCTCAGAGAACCAAAGGGATTCGGGCCATGCTAGGCCACACTGTGTTGCACGTGGCACGCCGCCTCCTGCACCCCTTCGGGAAAGCCTCCCTGCCTCCTCCCCGCCCTGCCCCCCACCCCGCGTGCTCCACCCATCCGAGGCGAGGAGGCCGCGCCTCAGCGAAGCAGCTGCAGGTGCTCCGGGCTATCCGAGCTATCCTGTGTGACCAATAATTTCAGGACTGATCTGCCTTCCCCACGGACCTTCAGCACTCCTTTGAAACGCTGTCTGAGCTTCCAATGGTTGCACAGAGGGCTGGCAAGGTAACCAGGCCCAGCTGAGGTGCTGCCGGTTCAGAACCAGCGTTGCCCTCCTCTCTGCCCTCTGCCTGGTTCTCCCCGGACTCGGGTCTTACTGCCCGCTTCCCATGAGGGAAATTCATACCTGTGTCACGTTGTGAATGGATGAACTCCATCCTGAGCAAGGAGGTTTGAATGAAAAAGCTACAAAAATCACACACGTGCATATCCATAAAACCAAGGATGTGAAAAATACATTTATTTAGCATTTATATAAAAAAATATAGTGACCAGGCAGGCATGGCACAGTGGTAAAGCTCTTGTTTAACACAGAGAAGGCCCTAAATTCAACCCCAAACATGAAAAACTATTATAAATGATCTACCAGATTCTTTTTTTTAGAACTATCAAAGTAGGAGGGGATTAAGTGATATAAACAGATTCTTGTTTTATGGGAAAATATCTGCTGTTTTGAAGGTTTACACGTGTAATCCAATTTTAAGAATATTTCAAGATGTCTAGATCAAATTGATTTCATCAGAGTCCTGATTATTTTTCAGCTATTTCTTACTTGTTGTATTTGTTCAAATGAAGATAATTTACATAAAGCAAAATAAATATAGTTCAAGTGTACAATTTGGTCATTTTTCAATATGTGTGGTCCCATAATTAACTGTCAGCTCAAATCGAGGCCTCCCAACTAGGCCTGGCATCGGGGAGACCTATGCCCAGCCTGTCCTGTCCTTTCCATTGCCAGAAGTGACTGTATTCCTGCTCTCTCTGCTCAAGTGAACAGAAGATTTCGAATAAAGCAACGAATTCCATTGTTTACGGCTTTGTGCATCCTTAAGTGTAATGCGCGATCCGTCGACATTGTTGTGAGTATGGGTCCTTGATTATGTTGTGAAGCGGATCAAATCTGCTCAGTTCATGTATTTGTTGCTGAGAAGTCGATTGCTTTGCTTGAGCCAGCTGTTGTTTGTGTGTATGTGTGTGTGAGAGAGACACACAGAGAGAAACAAAGTATAAATTCAATGCCTCTAGCTCTCACTTAACTTGTCTTTTCTTTTTCTTTCTTTTTTTTTTTTTTTTTGGCCAGTCCTGGGCCTTGGACTCAGGGCCTGAGCACCATCCCTGGCTTCTTCCTGCTCAAGGGTAGCTTACTCTGCCACCTGAGCCACAGCACCCCTTCTGGCCGTTTTCCATATATGTGGTGCTGGGGAATCGAACCAAGAGCTTCATGTGTAGGAGGCAAGCACTCTTGCCACTAGGCCATATTCCCAGCCCCTCACTTGGCTTTTCTGCCCACAGTGGTTCTCTACCACTTGAGCCACAGCTCTACTTACAGCATTTTGGTGGTTTGGGGGGAATAAGGGTTTCTCAGACTTTCCTGCCCAGGCTAGCTTTGAACAATGGTGACTCTCAGATCTGAGCCACTTGAGTTACGAGGATTATAGGAATGAATCACCAGCATGTGGGTAGTCTCGCATCAAGAAAGAGCAAAACCTTTTATATAAGTCTTTCTATTTGAATCATTTTTCATTTCTTTTGAGATATTTAGGATTAGAAGTAAAATAAATAAGCATTTAGCTGCTATAAAGTAAAAAATGATAGCTCTCTGGTAGGATCTTACAAGAGTATAGGCCCCCCAAAGGGTGAGCATTTCATTGGAACTTTGGCATCACAAAATTTGTTTGTGTTTAGTGGCATCTTATATTATATAATAATGAAAAATTGAGAAAGTAAGCATAACAGACTGGAGAAAATGCAACTTACGATGAAAATAAATATAAATTACTTAACCTCGAGACATAAATGAATGGGAAGTTAGAAGATTCATTAAAGATATGTGATTTAATATTGATTTTGCAAGGCAAATATATGTATATATTTATATATATTATTTTATTCTTTTCTTGCCTTCAAAGATATTTTCTTTGGTCAAACTCTAATATTCAAAAGATCTGTCAGATAGCAAAAATAACAAGAAGTTCCATGTCATAAGTAAATTGTTACATTAAAATAAAGACTGAATTTAGTTCACTAAAATTATTGAATTGTAGTATTACTAAACTTACATTGCACTTAGTATTAATCAGCAAACTTTAAAAAATATTTTTATTATCTGTAAGTAGTTGTACAAAGAAGTTGTCGTTTGCTAATTAGTTATGAATTTAGTGTATTTTGATCAATGTCACCTAGGTCTTAGAATGAGTGCATCGAATGTCACCTCTTAGAATGAGTGTACTGAATATGTGCCATGTATCCAAGAAGCTATGGATCTTGTTCTGTGTCTGCAACAGTACTTCCACCTCTCCACTCAGATTTTGCTAATGTTTCTCCTATTGTTCATTCAAGTGATTTAATTTTGATTATTGATTTCCTTGACAACTAATGCCGTGTTGATATATTTGTTTTTCCTATGAGACCTAGTGATTTATCTCAAGCCTAACAACCATTTCTTTTTTTGTTTTTAGCTTTTATATTCTTGGATCTGCCTAAGCAATCTTTTCTTAATAAGTACTGTGAATGCTTTCATGTCCTCGCACAGTTGATCCTGGTGTCAGGCCGTCTCCTGGGGAAGGGCTCCAGGCAGTGCTCCCCTTGCCCCGAGCCGCCCTGACCTTCCTCACGCACCGCCGCCGGGGCGCAGGGGTCACCTAGGCCGGGTTCAGACCGACGCCCAGTGTTGGGTGTTGGGCTCTGAGTTCCCTGCCCTCCCCCCCCCCCCCGACCTCCCCGCATTTCAGGGCAGCCCAGTTCCTGAGGAAGATGGCCGACCCCCAGTCCATCCAGGAATCGCAGAACCTCTCCATGTTCCTGGCCAACCACAACCGCATCACCCAGGTGAGGGCACAGGGGTCCCGGCCAGCTCCTCTGCCCTCCCTCCCTCCCTCCCTCCCTCCCGACCCCAGGCCCCCTGCCCTGGCCCTGTAGAGCGTGAGTCCAAGCAGGACAACCTCGTGGCCCACCATGACGCCACAGGCAACCTCGGGGCCTCGGCCCCCCCATCTGGCTCTGCGGGTCTGAGAATCGGCCTCGTATCCGGCAGGCTGCGTGAGGCTGACCAGCCCCGCGGTTCAGGAAACCGGCACCCCTTTCCCGGGCCCCGCCCGCACGGCCGCCCCTGGCCTGTTTTGCCCCGCCCAGCTCCATCCGCCCTGTGTCACCTCACCTCAGGCAGGCACCCTCAGGTCTACCTGCGCACCCCCAAGCCAACGGGCGGGGAGGGGGCGTCCTGCAAGTTCTGGGGCTCTGAGGGCCCGGACCCCTGACCCAAAGGGCTCGGGAAGGGCGGCGGGGGCACCTCAGACCCTGCCCCCCCCAAGAGCTGTGTCTGCCCTGTGGGGCTGTGGCAGGGTGGAGACCCCAGCCGCCTCTGCTCCCCACACGGCCCGGCCTGAGGAGACCTAGAGGAGATGGGGAGCACGTGTGCATCCTCCCAGCGGGGCGAGTGCCGCCCTGCGTCCTCCATCGCAACCAGGGCTGGGTGTGCAAAGGCCCAGGGGGGACCGACCAGGGGCCTGACGGGCGGGTGGGTGGCGCGGGCTGGCGTGCGGGCTCCGGTTCCCCCGGGGGGACACAGCCGTGGGTACCCTGGGCTGGCTGGCTGTGCCCAGCCCTGGGCGTGGGTGCGAGCGGGGCGGGGGGGGGCGGACGGGGGGAATGTCGGGCCCGTCTCACCGGGGGGTGGCGCTGTGGTCCAGTGTCTCCACCAGCAACTGGAGGTGATCCCGGGCTACGAGGAGCTGCTGGCCGACATCGTGAACATCTGCGTGGATTACTACAAGAACAAGATGTACCTGACGCCCAGCGAGAAGCACATGCTGCTCAAAGTGGGCGGGGGGGGGGGGGGGGGGGTCCCTGCCACGTCCTCCTCCCCCCTCCCCCCTCCTCCTCCTCCCTCCTCCCCTTCCTTCTGGTCTCCTTCACCTCTACGGCTCCTGGTAGTCAGTTCCTATGCCCGCAGGGGGCGCCAAGCCCTAAACAAAAAGGTCCCCATGCTGGTCCTGCAGAGCAAGATGCTCCCAGGCCAAACAGGAAGTGATCCTTACAGCTTCCTGTCCGCGCCCCTCAAGTGTTCCCCGAGAAACAGAGGCACGTGGGGACGTGACATTCCCACGTCCCCATAGTGGGTGGGACCCTCCACACTTAAGCTCTGCGTTTAAAAAAAAAAATGTTTTAGAAAAACGAGTTCTCTTTCAGTGGATAACTAAAGGGACTGAAGTGTTAAGAATTGTCACACACACACACACTGACACTTCTCAGGCATCTTGGGGCTTCCTCTCAAGGACCTAGATGGGCACATTTGGCGCACAGACCCTGCGCTGGGTCTGTCGAGTGACCGTCGCTGAGGCTCAGCTGTGTGACTTGGCCAGGCTCTGGAACCTCTGTGTGTCTCGGCTTCCTGTCTGTAGAATGGGGCTCTTGCTATGAACTTGACTCACAAGAGACGATGCTTGTTCTAAAGTCATTGGCCCAGTGATTAGGGCTCTGGAAATGGGCACCATAGTGATGTGCTAAACTTCCAGTTGGAAGGAGCCTGGCATTTCCTGTCCTTATTTGAGGATGCATAGAATGTGTCGGGGGGAGAGAGGGGGTTCACAGCCCCATGGCGATGACGGCATCTGCTCTCTGCCCCGTCCTGCCCTAGGTGATGGGCTTCGGCCTCTATCTGATGGATGGGAACGTCAACAACATTTACAAGCTGGATGCCAAGAAGAGAATCAACCTTAGCAAAATCGACAAGTTCTTCAAGGTCAGCCACTAGCCGGGGCCATGGACAGGCCGGCCCAGTCACACCCAGGACCCCTTTGGGGAAATTGTGGGCTTTGTCAGGTGGACAGGCACTCTCAAGACAGAAAGGGGAGGGGAGAGGAGAGGAGGGGAGGGGAAAGAAGAGGAAAAGAGAGGAGGGGAGAGCTGAGATGAGAGAAGGGGGGAGGGGAATGGAAGGAAGAGGAGAGGGGAAGGAAGGGGGAGGGCAGGAGAGGAAAGGAAAAAGGAGGGGAGGAGAGGAAGAGAGGGGAGGGGAAGAGAGGAAGAGGAAAGAGAGAAGGAGAGGGGGTGGAGGGGAAGGATAGGAAGGGGAGGGGAGAGGAGGGGTGTATCGGAGCTGCCCTAGGCAGAGGGGGTATCACCGGCCCACGAAGACCTCGGCACCCAGCTTGATTCTGCTGGGCGTCTAACTGCTGCTCCCGCCTTTCCCGCTCTCCCTGGCCGGAAGTCCTTGCCCACCTCCAGGGAACCGTGCGCTAGTGCCCGGTAGAAACCAGAGCTCTTGGGAGGAGGGCCAAGGACGGGATTAGAACTCAAATCCCAGGTGGCAAAAGCCCCTCACGGGCACACACACACACACCATCAGCTTCGGCGCCCCCAGATCTGGCCTCCTCACCCCAGATCGTTAGAGAAGAAGAAGAAGGCGGCGGCTCAAGCAAACCTTGGAGGGTTGTACACGGTGCAGGCTTGGTTTGGCACGGAGATCTGTGGTGCAAAGGCACTGGAGGCCAGGAGGCCGAGCCTGGGCCTCACTACAGCTCTGAGTCACCGGGCGAGCAGCCGTGGGGCGCGGCGTGGCGTGGCCGGGCTGTTCTTCAAGACAGAACATTGCCATTTCTCCAGCCTGCACTGGGGGGGGGGGACTCCCCACAGACAGGGCAGGCTTCCCGGGGGCCCAGTGGTCCGGGGGCTTTGGGCAAAGCTCTAGATCTCCCCTGGAGCTCAGTTTCCCCAGTACTCCCCAGATTTAGCAGGATTCTGCGGTGTGAGCCCAGGGATCTAATCCTGCTTCTGGCCAGAAAGCGTGTGTAAGGATCCGCAGCTGATGCGAGGGGGTTCGCAGCATCACCGCAAAGTCCCAGGGCTCCTGAGCGGGTGTGGATAGCGGGTGTTGGGGGGGGTCAGGTTCTAGTGCTGGAGAGGCCGGGGGTGAACACCGGCGCCTCCCTCCTCACCTCGGCTTGCTCCGCCCTGTCTTTCCTTTGTCAGTCTTGGGGCTTGAACTCCGGGCCTGGGGGCCCTGTCCCTGAGCTCCTTTTGCTCATGGCTAGCCATCTGCCACTTGAGCCACAGCTCCACTTCCGGCTCTTTCTGAGACGTGTGGTAGCGATGAGCGTCTCCCAGGCTTTCCTGCCCCAGCTGGCTCTGAACCGGGATCCTCCGATCTCAGCCTCCTGGGTCGCTAGGATGTCGGGTGCGAGCCGCCCGCTGCCCAGCGAGGGGCTTCGGGGTTCAGGCTCGGGCTGCTTAGAAGAGCGAGGCGGGCTGGAGCCGGGGGAAGGACTTGGCCGGGGGTCCTGTGGGGGTCCCCACCACCCCCCCCCCCGGCCTGCGGGCGCGTCTCACCGCCGCCTTCGCTTCTCTTGCAGCAGCTGCAGGTGGTGCCTCTGTTCGGGGACATGCAGATCGAGCTGGCCAGATACATTAAGACCAGTGCTCACTACGAGGAGAACAAATCCAAGTGAGTGCGTGCCGTAATGTCTCTCGGCGTCCTCGACAGTGCCCAGCCCTGGGCCGGGGGCCGGGGGGCCGCTTCAGCCCCCCCCCCATCCTCCCCAGAGCCCCGGCACCGCCACCGGCTCGGCGGCGACCAGCCCCAGGCGCTCCCACTCCTTTGCCCGCTGCCGTCCACCCGGCTCAAAAGGGCTCGGAGCACTGGCCACGCCCCTCGGCCCTGGAGGGGGGCATCGGAGAGAGAGACGCCCTCCCCCGGCTCAGGTTGCGTGGCCACGCAGTAAGTAGGGGGTAGCGCGTGGGTGGGGGCGTCGCCGGGCACCGGGGCCCCAGTGCCCGCCGGCCGGGGCGGCTCCATCGGGCCTCGGGTGGAGGAAACCCGGCCCCGCCCTGCCCCCCGACACGAGCGGCCGTGGCTCACGCCCGTCATCCCAGCCACTCGGGGCGCTGCGATCTGAGGAGGGCGGTTCAAAGCCAGCCCAGGCAGGAACGTGCGTGAGACTCGTTATCTCCAGTTCGTCTCCGGAAAACCCACAAGCGGCGCCGTGGCTCCGCTGGTGGAACACCAGCTCCCAGCACAAAAGCGCGGGGACGGTGCCCAGGCCCCGAGTTCAAGCCCCAGAACCAGCACAAGCGAAGGAACTAAAGACACTCGCAGGGGGTCTCGACCCCCCCCTAGCCCGGAGCCCTGCCGCTGGGACCCCAGGACAGGGGGGGCTGGCGGCCTGTGGAGGAGCCGGGACCCCCTCCCGCCCTCTCCCTGCCTGGCTACCGGGCCACCTGCAGCCAGGCCCAGAGACGCGGGTTCGAGTGTGCCCATCCCTACAGAAGTAGCGTGCAAGTGCAAAGAAGTCCCTGGCCGCTCTGCCCCTCGGTGCCGAGCGCTGGGCTCTCCCCCGCTCCCTGTCGGGGCCCGGACCCCAGCACTGGGCGGAGGAAGGGGAGCGAGGGGCCCCCTTGTCCCCCCACCCCCACCCCGTCCTTCTGCTGCTCAGCCTGGCTTTCCTAGTGGCATCTTCCCGCGGGGAAGGGGGAGGACGGGGGAGGGGGGCGGGCAGGAGGCGCCCACCTGGGCTCCTTGCTCCAGTGCCAGCTCTTCCCACCTCTAGAAAGTACGACGCGGGCACACGCGCACGCACGCACGCACGCACACGCGCGCCCCTCGGCTCTGTGTGGAACGGGCGCGTTGTATCTGGGCGTCCATCTGACGGAGCGGGGGTGGGGCGGACGCCAGGCGGCCCCACGAGGGCCAGGCAGGAGGAGCGGGGAGGGAAACTGAGGCACAGCCTCTTCGTTAGTGGCGGGAAGAGAAGGGGCGGAGGGAGAGGGCACGGGCTGTGTGTGTGTGTGTGCGCGTGTGTGTGTGTGTCTCGCGGACGCTGGTGCCCGGGCTGGCCTTCAGCTGCCATCCTCACTCTCGGCCCCGAGCAGCCGGGTTACAGGTGCGAGCCGAGCCCTCCTTGGAAGTCTTTTGGGCAAGCGCTTGCTGGGGTGGCCGCCCACCTCCCCCATCGGAGAGGGGTTCCCCCGGGTTCCCCCCCCAACGCTGCGGTCTCCCCCCCAGGAGGACCTGCACCCAAAGCAGCATCAGCCCCCAGTACAACATCTGCAAACAGATGGTGCAGATCCGGGACGACCACATCCGCTTCATCTCCGAGCTGGCCCGCTACAGCAACAGCGAGGTGAACAGGCGGGGGGCGGGGGGGGGGGGGGTGCGGGGGGGGGGGGTGCCGGGCCGGGGCCTGGTCACTGGCACAGGGTGAGCTGGGGGACACCGTCCTGTCCCCACCCGCGTGTCCAGGGAAACCGCTTTGAATGCGCACGGTCTGCACGCGTGCGTGCGTGCGTGCGTGTGTGTGTGTGTGTGTGTATCCTGGGGCTTGAACTCAGTGCCTGGGACGTTTCACTGATTAATGGGAGATAAGAGTCTCATAGCCCCCCCCCTTTTTTATTGGTCTGGGCTGGCTTTGAACCAGGATCCTCAGATTCTCATCTATCCATCCATCCATCCATCTATCTATGGAAACAAGATCAGTCCGCAAACCTAAGAGATAAGGTAGCTCTGCAAAAGGAGAAGCTGGCCCTGCCCAGCCGCCTGGAGTTTGGGCGCTCAGGCCTGCTGGGCTTCTGGCTCTTCTCTTGATCTGTTGATGGATAAACAGGCCCCTCCTCAGCCCCCTGACTGCGGAGGCCCTCCCTCCCCCCCCCCCCCCCCCCCGCGCTCACTGCTGCCCACCCTGTGGCCAGCGGCGGGCATTTCTGTCTGATCATAGAGCAAGCAAGGTACAGACCTTGAAATGGGGTCGGCCCGACAGATGCGGGCAGGGTGGAGGTCAAACCAGGGGCCCACACCTACTGCTAGCCTGCCTGCGTGCTTCCCTGCCCGCCTCCTTCCCTTTCCTTTATCCTCTTCCCCCCCTCCCTCCCTCCTCTCTCTCTTCTTTCCTCCTCTCTTCCTCCCTTCCTTTCCAGGGATCAAGCCCCAGGTCCCACCCCTCACTCGAGTGAAGCCCCCAGACCCAAGCCTTCAGCTTTCTTAGCAAGTGTGTCCATCCGCCATACAGCCCTGATCGCTTTGACCTCGCAAGCCGGGGTCGGCTGCTTCCTAGTGAGGGCTACCGGATGTAGGGAGCGCCTTCAGAAGCCCGGTCCTCCCGTCCCGACGGGAGTTCTGATCCTGCAACGGTTCCCAACTGGACACGGGCGAGCCCCCGAGCATTCGGCAGGGAGGAAGCTGGCTGAGCTCCCACGAGCCCCAGGTGGCTGTGCTCACCCCCGTGGATACTAGCCTTGCCTCCGTGTGCACTTAGACCCTTGACTGTAAACGAAATAACACATACAATACACATCGTAGTGTGTTTAATAAGCAGCACGAACAATAATGTGTCACCATGCATATTTAAATGTATGCCACATGTTGCTTATATAGAATTCTGTGCTGCAATGTGCGTTGTATAGGATGTGTAACAAATCACGCACGTATTTGACTTACTGCACATGCAGAGCTGCTGTATCTACCGCGTGGGAGAAGTTCAGCTAACATGCAGTGTAACCCCGTCCCTGCGTGTGGGCGCCATTGTGTATGGTGAACTCACCGCTCAGCAGCACAAACACGGGCCCGGTGCGCCAGCCCATGGTCGCGGGGCGTTTGCGCGCGGGAGGAGGGCTGAGAGTCTCACCCGGTCTGTAAAGACTGACAGATCCCAGCGAGCATCACGAGGGACGACCGCCTGCCACGTGGGGGCCACGTACGTGGCCGTGTTTCATTGCGGCATATTCCACAAGCCAAAAGAGGTTTGTGTGACATCCACCGTCGTGGCTTGCGATGGGCATTTGCTAGGAAGGAGAACCAAGACACGGGATTCGCTGGATCGCCACATTTGCCGCCGGTGCACCGGTGGCTCACGCCCGCAATCCTAGCAACCAAGGAGGCTGAGACCGGAGGATCTCAGTTCGAAGCCAGCCCAGGCAGGAAAGTCTGCCAGCCTCTCATCTGCGGTGCACCACCAAAAAAAAAAAAAAGCCAGAAGTGAAGCTGTGGGTCCAGGGGTAGAGCACGAGCCTTGAGCACCACATAAAGAATAAAGCCCAGACACGGTGCCCGGGCCCTGCTGAGGTCAGGCGTCGCGCGTGCGGGTGGCGAAGGCTGAGCGTCTCTGCCCTGCTTCCCGGGTGGTGACCGGCTCGGGGCTGGACAGCCAGAAGTCGGACGAGGAGTACCGGGAGCTCTTCGACCTGGCGCTGCGGGGCCTGAAGCTCCTATCCAAGTGGAGTGCCCACGTCATGGAGGTGGTAGGTGGAGGCCCGGGTCATGGAGGTAGAGGTTGGGGTCCTTTTCCCTTTTGCCCATGGCTGGTGCTCTACCCCGGGGGCCACGCCTCCAGCCCAGGTTTTTGCTGGCTCATTGGTGCTTCTGCTCTCGACGTCCAGCGTTCCTTACAAATAAGATTGTGTGGTGTGTGGTCTTTCGTACCTGGCTTCTTCCTTTTCTCTTTCTGTCAGTCGTGGGGCTTGAACTCAGGGACTAGGCATTGTCCCTGCGCTCTTTTGCTCATGGCGCTCTACCACTTGGAGCCACCGCACCACTTCTGGTTTTCTGGTGGTTCACCGGAGATAAGAGGCTCACGGACTTTCTTGCCCGGGCTGGCTTTGAACCACCATCCTCAGGTCTCAGCCTCCTGAGTCACCAGGATGACAGGTGTGAGCCACCGGTGCCTGGCTACCTGGCTTCTTGTAGTTCCCTCAGTCAAGGTTCAGGACCTTTTCCTTTTGGGGGGCTGGTAATATTCCACGGTACGGGGTTTGTCTCGTGCCTGGCACCGACAGGCTCCCTTGGTGGTTCCCCCCTCTCCTCTAGTACTCTTGGAAGCTGGTTCACCCCACAGACAAGTTCTGCAACAAGGACTGCCCGGGCACGGCGGAGGAATACGAGAGAGCCACGCGCTACAACTACACCAGTGAGGAGAAGTTCGCCTTCGTGGAGGTAGGCGCCGACCCGGCCCCGAACCCTGGCCACAGGCCACAGCCCTCGGTGCTCCGCCCACCGCGACGGCATTGTCCCCTGTCCATCAAGCGTCATCTCTTTTGGTCAAAAGCCGTCACTCAAGCCGGGCGCCGGTGGCTCCCGCCTGTCCTCTAAGCTACTGAGGAGGCTGAGATCTGAGGATCACAGTTCAAAACCAGTCCTGCCCAGGAAAGTCCCTGAGACTCCTACCTCCAATGAAACACCAGTAAAGCCAGAAGTGGAGGTGTGGCTCAAGTAGTAGAGCAAAAAACAAAACAAAAAGCTCAGGGACAGTGCCCAGGATCTGAGTTCAAACCTCAGGACACACACACACACACACACACACACACACACACACACACACACAGAGTTGTTATTCAGAAACAATTAGAGATTCATCTGGTCCTCAAAAACCCAATAGATGTTATTTACTCTACTGGAAAAATGGGCTGAAAGAAAACCAGCAGCAAAAAGAAACACCGAGTAGCTAAAGCAGATCTGAACTCCTCAGGCAAAGACACATTTGCCACCCCTTCTCCTCTGGCTTTGTGCTGGTTCGCTGGGAGATTCGTGGCTCGGTGAGAGGTTCGTGGACTTCCCTGCCCGGCTGGACATTGAACTGTGATCCTCCAGACTTCCGCTTTCTGAGTCTCTGGGACTACAGGCATGAGCCACCGGCGCCTGGCACCCAATCTTCCTATTCCTTGACACAAGCAGTTGCACGTATTTATGGGGTCCACCCAGTGCATAATAATAAGATAGTGATAAGATGCTAAGACGGGGCGCATGGAACACTTGTGGCCTCTTGGGTGTATTGGAGTCCTCTCAAGTAGCGCTTTTTTTTTTTTTGCCAGTCCTGGGGCTTGAACTCAGGGCCTGAGCACTGTCCCTGGCTTCTTTTTGCTCAAGGCTAGCACTCTGCCACTTGAGCCACAGCGCCATTTCTGGCCGTTTTCTGTATATGTGGTTCTGGGGAATCGAACCCAGGGCTTCAAGTATACGAGGCAAGCACTCTTGCCACTAGGCCATATCCCCAGCCCCCAAGTAGCGCTTTTGTATTTTTTTTTTTTTTTGGCCAGTCCTGGGCCTTGGACTCAGGGCCTGAGCACTGTCCCTGGCTTCTTCCCGCTCAAGGCTAGCACTCTGCCACTTGAGCCACAGCGCCGCTTCTGGCCGTTTTCTGTATATGTGGTGCTGGGGAATCGAACCTAGGGCCTCGTGTATATGAGGCAGGCACTCTTGCCACTAGGCTATATCCCCAGCCCCCAAGTAGCGCTTTTGAAGTGATGCAGTGTTGTTGTTGGTGGTGGTGTTGGTGGTGATGGTGGTGGTGATAGTGGTAGTGGTGGTGGTGGTGATGATGGTTGTGGTGGTGTTGATGGTGGTGGTGGTGATGGTATTGATTGTGATGGTGGTGATGATGATGGTGAGGGTGGTGGTGGTGATGATGGTGTTGATGGTGATGGTGGTGAATATGGTAGTGGTGGTGATGGTGATGGTGATGTTGGTGATGATGGTGGTGGTGGTGGTGATGATGGTGTTGATGGTGGTGTTGGGGGTGGTGGTGATGGTGGAAATGGTGGTGGTGGTGATAGTGGTGATGATGATGGTGGTGGTGATAGTGGTAGTGGTGGTGATGATGGTGGTGGTGATAGTGGTGTGATGATGGTGGTGATGATGGTGATGGTGGTGATGGTGGTAGTGATGGTGATGGTGGTGGTGGTGATGGTGATGGTGGTGGTGATGGTGGTGGAGATGGAGGTGGAGAGAAGGGAGCAGAACGCCAATTCTCCTTTTGTCCCCTCCTGGGGGCGTGGTGGTGGGCGGCGGCTGGCCTGGGTGCCGGGGACCCGGCGGGCCTCACCCCGCTCCGTGCCCGTGCAGGTGATCGCCATGATCAAAGGCCTGCAGGTGCTCATGGGCCGCATGGAGAGCGTGTTCAACCAGGCGATCCGGAACACCATCTACGCCGCCCTGCAGGACTTCGCGCAGGTGACCCTGCGGGAGCCGCTCAGGCAAGGCGTGCACAAGAAGAAGAACGTCCTCATCAGGTAGGTCTCAGGGACCCCTCCACCGAGGGGGCACGCCAGACTCAGCCAGCATCCCGGCCGGCCTGCGCCCCCACACAGCCCCGCTCCCAGCGCCGGCTTGCGTGCGCGAGTCAGGTGCCCCCCGCCACCAGGCCTCGGTTTCCCTCGTCTGTAAAATGGGTACGATGAAGCCGGGCGCTGGTGGCTCAGGCCTGGAATCCTAGCCGCTCAGGAGGCGGGGATCCGAAGATCGCGGTTCCGAAGCGGCCTGCATAGGGGACCCCACGGGACTCTGATCCCCAATTAACTCCCCCCCCCATAAAAAGCCATCAGTGGAGCTGTGCTCAAGTAACAGCATTGTTAGCCTTGAGGGACAGAGCCCAGGTCCTGAGTTCGAGCCCCCCCATTAATAAAAAAAATGGATATGATGGCACCCCTGCCCCCACCCTCCCTCCCCACGGCCCCCCGTCACCCCGTCGCCCGGGCCTCTCTGGGCTCTGTCTTCGTTGGTTACCAGCTTGCTGCTGCCTTCCCCCCCCCCCAACTTCCCCTCAGCCACAGGGACACGCAGCCCTTCACCCCACCAAGAAAGTCACATGATCAGCCAGGTGTAGCCCTGCATACTCAGGAGGCCGAGATCTGCAGCAGATCAGGGTTCAAAGCCACCCCCTCCGCAGGAAAGCCTCATGAGACTCTTTATCTCCAATGCAACCACCACAAAGCCGGAAGCAGAGTTGTGGCTCGGGTTGGTAGGGCGCTAGCCCTGGACGAAAACAGCGGCGGGGCAGCGCCCAGGCCCTGAGTTCAAGCCCCAGGACTGTCACACACACACACACACACACACACACACACACACGTCCACTGAAGTCTCTCATCCTCCAAGGAGGAAAGCTGAATTCCTTCCTCGTCTGGGGGTCCAGGGTCCCTGCGCTCTCTGTGGTGCTTGGGGAAGCAGGGACTTCCACCTGTGCAGGCCCCGGGTTGTGTGCAGGGGGGCCCCCACTTGATGACACCTCTGAGCCTCTCTCTGTGAGCCTGTCTGGTGCTCCCCCCCCCCCCGTGTGTGTGTGCACGTGTCAGACAGGGCGGGTGCGGTGGGCAGGTTTGGCGTAGCTTTCCTTGGCGTCCAGCCTCCAGCCAGTGTGAACCAGTATAACCTGAACCCCAAGTCCTGTGGGGATCCTAGAATCAGAGCATCTTGGGAGGGAGAGGAGGAGGAGGAGGAGGAGGAGGAGGAGGAGGAGGAGGAGGAGGAGGAGGAGGAGGAGGAGGAGGGTGGGAGGAAGGAGGAGAGGATGGCAAGGGAGAGAAAAGGTGGGGAGAGATCTGTAAGGACGCTGCCAGTGGGGAAGGTCCATTTGGGGAGTGCCCCCCCCCACAGGTTAGGAAGGCACAGATGTGCTCCATGAGCTCTGCCACACCGGGAGTTGCCCCGAGAGAGAGAGAGAGAGAGAGAGAGAGAGAGAGAGAGAGAGAGAGAGAGAGAGAGAGCGTACAGTCACCCCATTTCCCAGATGGGAAAACCGAGGCCCAGATAGGGCAGGTGACTTGTCCGAGTCACAGGTGAATCTGGACGGAGTGGGACAAGAACCCAGGTCTCCTGACTCCCGCCCGGGGCTCCGCCCTCTCCCCCCCCCCACTCCCCGGGGGCCCCCTGCCTTCTGCCCTGGCGCACAGGTGGAGGGGAAGAGGCCGACCCCGCCCTGGTCCCCGTCGGTCAGTGCTCGAAGCAGGTTAGAGCCAGCGTTTCCGTCGTTAGCACAGGGGTTCGCTCCTCAGGCCCAGTGGGCGGGCTCTCCCCGCGGTGAGGAGCCCACCCACCCGGGCAGCGTGTCCCCCCCCGGGTGTCGGGGAGACATGGCAGGCAGGACGGTGTGGTGCAGGAGTGCTGGTCGGCTGCAGAGTCTCGGGCCACCCCGGCATGGCGACGTCTTCCCGTTGTATACAATGCCTCTTGCTTTTCTCTCTCTCTCTCTTCTCTTTCTCTCTCTCCCTCGTCCCTGTCTCTCCTGCCCTCCCTCCCACCCCCCTTCCTCCTCTCCCGTTGTGTCTTAGGCCTGCCAGTGGTCCCCGAGGGCTTTGTTTCACCCCACTGGTGGCACACAGGGCCGAAGAGGCTGCCGATCCCTGGTATTACGGCCTGCTGGCGGGGTTGGGTCGGGTCCCCGCTGGGGGGGGGCAGCAGAATGGAGCCCCCTCCCGCCCCCCCTCCGGCCCTCAGATTCAATGGTGTGTGGAAAGGTGTAGATCATAGCAGAGAGAACAGTCTCCCGCTGCGCCCGTGCCCCGAGCACGCCGGGCGCGCTGTATGAAAGCGGGAGTTCCCTGTCTGTCTAGTAGTGTCCTGTGTAAGTACTGGTGCTAAGTACTGGTGTCAATTGAACACCGGGGAGGCAGGCCGTGCCCTGCGGCTCCGGGCCACGGGGGGGGGGGGGGGGGGGGCGCTGTCACTCACGTGCCCATTCAGGAAGCAGGATTGGCAACCGGCGGTGGTTGGTCGGTTGTGGAGGGGAGGGAGGCTGAAGGGGGGAGGGGTGCCACTCTTGCTGTGATCTTACCCCATCGGGGCAAATCTGAGATGGTGTCTGGTCCACCTCCTCGCTCGTTAGCTGACACAACTGGAGCCCCGAGAGAGGCCTGTACTCCTCTAAGGTCACACAGCAAGTCGGGAAGACCACCTGGCCTTGAACCCAGGTCTTCTGATTCCCAGCACAGTGTTCCACCCCATGGGGTCACCCCGGGGAAGGAAGGGGTGACCACAGTGACAGACCATGGGGGGTCTCCCCTGATTCCACCACGGGGGCCAAGCCGGGCAGTGTTGCCTCGAGCTGCGTGGGCATCAAGAAGAACTTCCTTCCCAGCTGGCCAGTGGCCCTCCTGGAGGTTTTTCACAAGGGCTGCGGTGTGGCGCCCATCCCCCATGGCGCCAGGCCCCGGACGGCGCCCGTGGACACACACACACACACACACACACACACACACACACTTCCAGATCACTTCTCCACCTAGACAGTTCTTAGGAAGGAAGGAAAGACAGGATGTCAGATCATACAAATAACCTTGAAAAAAAAAAAAAACCTTTCCCCAGGGTGGAGGCCCAGCCTTGGGCCTCGACCTTGACGTTGACCTTGTCCTCTCTCTCTCTCTCTTTCAAGCTGTACATGGTGCGCACCATGCTCGAGTCGCTCATCGCGGACAAGAGCGGCTCCAAGAAGACCCTGCGGAGCAGCCTAGACGGCCCCATTGTGCTGGCCATGGAGGATTTCCACAAGCAGTCCTTCTTCTTCACCCATCTGCTCAACATCAGCGGTGAGTCCCAGAAAACACGCCCGCACCCCCCCCCCCCCCCGAGGTCCTAGGTGGAATCTGGACCTTGGGGCTGGATCTGTCTGGGAGTCATTTATGGCGAACAGATCCGGAAGTCCTCAGGGAGGAGGGATGGGACGGGGGACCAAGCTTAGAGGTCAAGCAGGGCAGAGTGGGCTGACTAACCACCCAGGCGCCTCGCCGTTTTTCCCCAGGCCGGCTCCCACCGCCGTCCTCTATGCCTCGTGCTTGGGTGGAAGCCAGCACCCCCGGCTTCCTGGTTGAGATGAGGTCTTGCTCACCTGTGCCTGGGCTTTGGCCTTGAATCCTGATCTGGCCCCATCTCAGCTTCCGTGAGGAGCTGAGATTACAGCCGTGGCCTACCACGCCTGGCTCTAGATGCATTTTATAAACAAGGGAGGGTGGGAATGATCTCACAAGCCCCCCTCCTCGCCCCCCTCCCCCCCAGGCCCTGTTGCCACCTGGGAAGTGCAGGGTGCCCCCTGAGGGTGCTAGGCTTGCCCTGTGCCTTCAAGCACCAGTGACCGGGATCTGAGAAGAGCCTGCGGACCCAGCACCCCATGGCGGGCGGGAGCCATGGCTCCAGCGCCCTCCCCGAGGTGACCCCGCACCCCACCCCTCCCTGTGTTCACGGAAGCGCTGCAGCAGTGCTGTGACCTCTCCCAGCTCTGGTTCCTAGAGTTCTTCCTGGAGCTCACCATGGGCCGGCGCATCCAGTTCCCCATCGAGATGTCCATGCCTTGGATTCTGACAGACCACATCCTGGAGACCAAGGAGCCTTCCATGATGGAGTGAGAGGCGGGACCTGGGCTGCGGGGGCGGGGGCCTGGGTTGAGGGGGCGGGGCCTGGGATGCGGGGGCGGGGCCTGGGGGCAGGGGCGGGTCTGAAATGCAGGAGGCGGGGCCTGGGCCTCAGGGGGCGGGACCTGGGCTGCAAGGGCAGGTCTGAAATGCAGGAGGCGGGGCCTGGCCCCTGGGGGAGGGGCCTGTCTCTTGGGGGCGGGACCTAAGATGCAGGAGCTGGGCCTGGCACACAGGGGCGTGGCCTGCTCTGCAGGGGCGTGTCCTGGTCCAAGGGGGCGGGGCCCAGGCCGCTGGGGCGGGGCCTGGGCTGCAGAGGAAGAACGGGCTCCTTTGCCTCCGCCTTGGCCGGCGAGGCTCCGGGACTGGGGTCTGCCCGCCGGTCGGGTGCCCGTCTGCAGCTCTGCGGGCAGCCACTCCGGCAGCCACGCGGGGGACATAGTCAGCCCCCGGTGGAGGAAGGCAGGACCCCGACCTGAGCCTTCCATCCCAGGCCCATTTTTGCAGGCTGTGGTTTGGCTGGGCGCCTTGGGTCTCTGGAGTCATTCCTCGCGACCCGGAGGCGGGGCCCAGGGGGGCCGTGGGGGGCGGGGGGTCCCGTGGGGTCACTGCCGCCCCCCTCTCCCCCTCAGGTACGTCCTCTACCCGCTGGACCTGTATAACGACAGCGCCTACTACGCGCTGACCAAGTTCAAGAAGCAGTTCCTGTACGACGAGATCGAGGCCGAGGCGAGTGACGAGCCACGCCCCCTTGTCATCGCTGTCATCATCATCATCACTGTTATCATTATCATCATCATTATGATTATCACAGACAGACAAACACACACACACACACACACACACACACACACACACACACACCAGGGCCTCGTGCTGTTTGCATAAGGCGATCACTCTGGGGCTGAGGGCCTGACAGGGAAAGAATCAGGGGTGAACCCTCCCCCTACCCTCCCCCTCTCACCCCCCGCCCCCCCAAGTGTGCCTTTGCATCCCCCCTGCAGCCGCGGCCCCTTCTGTGGAAAGCTTACCACTGTCTCTCTCTGGCTTTGGTCACTGCGTCGGAGGCGGCACAGTCCACGGCGGCGATCGCCACGCAAACCTCCGGTGTTAACAAGCCAGAGCGGTTTATTTAATCCAAGGTGGTTTTTTTTCTGATGGGGAGGGCGGCCAAAGGAGCCTTTATATTTCTAACTATGTCATTATAATCAGATTTGCAAAGCAAAGTAAAAAAAAAAAAAAGCAAATATCAAAGAACAGGGTTGGAAAAAAAAAAACCAAGATGGTCTATGGGCAGTGATGGAGGCGGGTAGCTGGAGGGGACGAGCCCAGTGAGTGAGTACACAGCCCGGGAAGCTTCCCATCCCTTCCCGCACAGGCTGCGAGTCAGGGGTCAGCTGAAGAGCAGAACCCTGGGCGGGGGGGGGGGGGACGGGGGAGGGGGAGGGGCTGGTTCCTTATTGAGCTCTGCGTGACTTGGTGTGTGCACACCAGTCCTGGGGCTTGAACTCAGGGACTCCATCACGCTCTCATTATTTGCCTTTTCACTCAAGGCTGGTGTGCTGCCACTTGAATCCTAACTTACTTTCCTTCTGGCTTTTGAGTGGTTTGTTGGACATAAGAGTCTCACAGACTTAGTCCTGCCTGGGCTGGCTTTGAACCACAATCCTCAGATCTCAGCCTCCTGAGTAGCTAGGGTGACAGGCGTGAACTTTGCTCTATCTGTTAACTGAGCACCGTGATTACAAGGGGTAAACGGACTTGCCTGGACACAGACTCCCTCCCTCTTTCCTTTCCTTCCTCCCTCCCTTCCTTCCCCCCCCTTCCCTCCTTCTTTCCTCTCCTTCCCTTCCTTCCCTCCCTCCTTCCTTCTTTCCTCCCTTCCTCCCTCCCTCTCTTCTCCTCCCCTCTCCTTTCTCTCTTTCTTTTCTTTTTTCCCCTTTTCTCTATCAAAGCTGTCATGCAGCCCAGAACACTCTTGGGGTAAGCCGGCCCGAGCTGCCCAATCCCCGGCCCTCGAGTGAGTGTGACAGCAGGCCGGGCGCTGCCGTGTTGACATTCCCTGCTTCCCTCCGCAGGTGAACCTGTGTTTTGATCAGTTTGTCTACAAGCTGGCGGACCAGATCTTTGCCTACTACAAGGCCATGGCGGGCAGGTAGGAGAGCCAGGCTGAAGGCAGCCATCTTTCCAACACCGTGTCTAGAAGGCATGGCTCCCTGCTCCCCCCTTGGCGAGGAAAAAGGGGGCAGAAATGGTGCTCACTTCATGGGGCAGAGAGAAGCGGACAAGAGCAAAGATACGCAGAGGCAAGGAAGTTTCTGTAGTGTCTCATGAAGAAAGGCTTATGGGAAACAGTAAATAGGTGATTACGGGGAGCGGAGCTGGAAAGGCAGTGTGAAAAGAAAGCAGTATGTTCCAGGAAACTGCAGGCAGAAGTGATTTCCTGTGCAAAGTCACTGGCAGAAATAACAAAAATTGTAGAGCCTGCCTGCCTGCCTGGTTTGGGGGGGTTCGTGTCGGTTGTTGTCCCGCCCGCAGCCACAAGAGGGCACTGCGAGGAGATGGGAGGGGAAGAGATCAGCACTGATGATGCATTTAGCTATTTAGCCTGGGAGGAAGGAAAGGAAGGGAGAAAGGGAGGAAGGAAAGGAGGGAGGGAGAGGAGGAGGGAGGAAGGAAGGGTTTCAAGGTAACTGCAAGGTAATTTGCTGACCTTTTTTTTTTTCTTTGTCATTGCTTGTGGGGCTTGAACTCAGGGCCTGGGCGCTGTCCCTGAGCTCTTTAGCTCAAGGCCGTTGCTCTTCCACTTTGAGCCACAGCACGGTGGTTCGTTGGAGATTAAGAGTCTCACGAGGACTTTTCTGCCCAGGCTGGCTTCAAACCACGATCCTCCGATCGCAGCCTCCTGAGTAGCTAGGATGACAGGCGTGAGCCACCGCCGCCCGGTGAATTCCCGGGATTTAAGAACCCTGAGGACAAATTCACATTTTTTCTGTCAGCACCGAAGTGCGGGTGAATGCCACCAGCCGTGCGTGCGCACACAGACGATGCGAATGGGAAATGCCGTGCCGTGCGTGTGTGCACACGTGTGTGTGTGAACGTTGTGTGTATGTACACCCTCGGAGCCTCACACTCTGGCTCAGCTCTTTCGCTCGGGACTGGCGCTCGACCACTTGAGCCACACCTCCACCCCCGGCTTTTTGCTGAGGAGCTGTAAATGCAAGTCTCCTGGAGCTGTGTCCCCCAGGGTGGCTTCAAGCCACCATGCTCCAATCTCGGCCCCGTGAGTCGCTAGGATGACAGGTGTAAGCCACCGGCGCCCGCCCCTCTGCATCTAGAATGTTCCCCGGGTGATACTAAGCATAGACTCCATCATGTTACGATATATGAATAAATAAAAGAGGCAAGTGGCCCATCTGTAACCTGGACTTTCTTTTTTTTTTTTTTTTTTTTTCTGTTCTGAGCTCCTGGCGGTATCTAAGGGTCTGCAGAGAGAGAAGGCAGTGGATAGAACCCCGTGTGGGGCCAGGCAAGGGGGGTGCTATCTACCAGGGTGTTCAGTGGGTCTGTTTCACCCTGGTCCTTTCCAGCTTCCTCTTGGACAAACGCTTCCAGGCCGAGTGTAAGAATTACGGCGTCATCATCCCGTACCCGCCCTCCAACCACTACGAGACGCTGCTGAAGCAGAGACACGTGCAGGTATTGGGGGGGGCTCTAGAGAAGATGGCGCAGAGCTGCAACGTCGGGGGGTGTGCCAGGGAATTGCCCAGTGGCGGGGGGGGGGGGGGGGAGTCCCGGGCCCAGGTAAATCCTAGTGCAAACCTTACAGGCTTGGCTACGTGATAGGGTTCCCCTGCCATCCCCGGCTTGCCCCGGGAGATCAGGAACCCCCAAACCTAAGCTGCAGAGCCCCACTTTCTGCCCATTGCCAAGCCCAAGTGAAATAACAAGAAAATAAAACTCTTCATTTAATGGAAAGTTTTTGTTTGCATGACATCCATCACCCACGAT
Organism: Perognathus longimembris pacificus; assembly: GCF_023159225.1. Classification (NCBI taxonomy): domain Eukaryota; kingdom Metazoa; phylum Chordata; class Mammalia; order Rodentia; family Heteromyidae; genus Perognathus; species Perognathus longimembris. The sequence goes on from NW_025961112.1 coordinate 312,137, forward strand.
GCATTATTGATGCCCATGTTGGTTAGCTAAGGTTCAGCTCTCTGACATAAAAATTTTTAGCGAAGAGAAAATGCACAGGATGGGTGGTGACAGGCTGGGAGAAGAAGACGGTTTAGCAGTCTTGATCTTCTATTACCTTTTCGTGGTGTTGTTGCAGGAGCTTGATCTCAAGGCCTCAGTCCCTCCCTTGGCACTCTACCCATGAGCCACACTTCCAGCTCTGGGGTTTTGCCGGTTGCATGGAGATAAGAGTCTCGTTGACTTTCCTGCCCAAGCTGTCTTTTAACTGCAATCCTCAGATCTCAGCTTCCCAAATAACTAGGATTAAAGTTTTGTGCCGTGAATGTCCAGCTGTCGGATTGGAATGGACAGGGTGATGCACACGGTGAGAGTAAAACATTCTAGAACAAAACTAGAACTAATAATTTCTATTCAGCAGGTCTCTTGAAGAGACAGAAAAGTGAAGTAACTGAAGAGAAAGACAAGAGATTTTTTTTAATTTTTCAGTAAAAAGCAAATTTAAGACCACACTTTCAATCAAAATAGTGTGTATTTAATGTGAAGTGAACTTGATCAGGAGAGTACCATACAACTTTTATGTGCTGTTTAAAGCATACACAGGAATAGCGAACATTACACCTGCCACGAAAGTAAAACTCAAATGAATCCAAAGGATGGCTTATGCTAACACACACTGCTGGGTTCCCAATAAGACTGATAGTAAAACTTTTATAAAGCCTCGGGGCTGGGGATATAGCCTAGTGGCAAGAGTGCCTGCCTCGGATACACGAGGCCCTAGGTTCGATTCCCCAGCACCACATATACAGAAAACGGCCAGAAGTGGCGCTGTGGCTCAAGAGGCAGAGTGCTAGCCTTGAGCGGGAAGAAGCCAGGGACAGTGCTCAGGCCCTGAGTCCAAGGCCCAGGACTGGCCAAAAACAAAACAAAACAAAAAAAAACTTTTATAAAGCCTAAATACTAGAAACTCCTATTAAGCAGTATGTTTTCACTCTGTAAAATAGGACACCAGTTGTATTTATTGATGCTGGATATATTAACTATGTTGATATTTTTGTTATTGCTTGCATGGCAGAGACATGATATAGATCTGGTCTTTGAATAATGAGGAATCACAATAATTGCAACTTATTTTTAACTGCCATTCAGATTACACATTCGGATGCAGAACAACGTGTGCATTCTGTATGATTTGATTGAAGTAAAAGGGGATTTTTAGTGAAAGCCTCCATTTTTTCAGCAGTTCTCTGGAGGACTCCCCCCGCCACCCCCAATACCAAGCTTAGCACAAAACCTGAGCAAATTCCTTTAAGACTGGAGGCCTGGGTAGCCGCTAGGCGAGTGTCATAAAATGTGATCTTTCATTTTCGCGCAGTTTGCATGCTCGGCTTGCCTCACGCTGGCTTCTCCATGCAGAATGCCTTGGGGTCGAGCCAAGTAACTCAGAGCACGGAGGAGAGCGAAGGCCTTCACCGGGAATTAGGTGGTAGCTGAGATTTGTGGAGATCGTGTTCAAACCGGGGAGGGCGGGCGGGCGGGCAGCCCGGGCCGTGCTGGGGTAGGGGTGGGGGGGGGACATGGAATTCTCCTTTACATTCTGAGGGGCCGGGACACGAGTGTGGACCTCTGGGCAAAGCCATGCACGGGGCCGCCCATGAGATGGCATGGACGGGGAGGCGGAGATCAGAGGGTCTTGGTTCGAAGCCAACCCCGGCAGGAAGGTCCACGAGAGCCTCAGCCAGCGGCGCACCCGGCTCAGCAGGAGCTCGGGGCCAGAGTTCAAGCCCAGCCAAGGTGCCCAGGGACAGGAACGCTGCTGGATCCTCCCCAGAGGCCAGGAAGGAGCAGCGGCTGGGTCTTCCCCAGAGGCCACGACGGAGCAGCTGCTGGATCCTCCCCAGAGGCCAGGATGGAGCAGGGACTGGTCTTCCCCAGACGCCAGGGTCGAGCCTGGAAGGAGGGAGGGACGAGCGCTTCCTCTCCTGTGTTCCCAGGTGTCGGGAGCCGAGCTAGCAGCTAAGCTCATCCTGACCTCTGGCTGTGCCGATGTCGCCAAGATGTCGGGAGCCAAACTTGCACCTAGGTTCATTTTCACCTCTGGCTGTGCTGTTACCGCCAGGATATGCTAAAGGCAAAGTCCTCAGCCACTGTCCGGAATTGCTTTGCTATGTCCCCACCTTGCTATGTCCGCTGGAGTAGATTCCTATGTTAATCAACCTTGTCCTGTGTTTACTGTAATCAAATGTTGCAAACTTCAAAGACTCTTTATGTTCTGGAATTTTAACAATCCTATGCTATTCCCTGGTTCCAAAACTGCATATAAGCTGGGAGTTGAGAATAAACTGTTGCTGTAGTCTTGAGGTTCAACCTTATGGCTGCAGACCTCCCGTACCCCATCTTTGTCTCTTGTCTTTTTTCTCTTGCCTTATTTTTCTTTTTCCGTATCCCTGCCGCCCCTCAGTCAGGATTTCTGTTCCCCTGCCAGCTGGCCCGGCAGGCCCAGGCAAGCGTGCGTGCGTGGGGCACGTGCGCACCGGGCTTTGCGCAGGGAAGGAAGGAACGCACCCCACGGTCACGCAGGCCGGCGCTGGGTTTGCAGGGCCGCCGCTGGATACCGGCCTTTGGAGACACCATGGCCGCGCGCAGGTGCCACGCGTGCTGACTCCGCGCTGTCCACGCTGCCGGTCCACCCCGCCCCCCCCCGCCGCGCTGTCCATGCCACCCCTCACCCCGCGCCGCGCTGTCCACACTGCCCCACTACAGTGGTAGTTGTTTCCTTAAAGAGATGCCTGATGTAAAGGAGCAAATATCAGGGCAGAAGGACAAGATATGAGAAAAAGGTAAAATGATATGTACAAGATACAAGTTCTGATGAGAGAGATGTTTTAGTAAACAGTGGGATACGTTCACAGACAAAACTGCAGGAAAAAAAGTGGAATCATTGCACAGAAAGAAAAGAAGCTGCACAAGTTCTCATTATGAAAAGCTCTGATGGATTTCATGTCAAAAATGGAACAGAAGGGCTGGGGATATAGCCTAGTGGCAAGAGTGCCTGCCTCGGATACACGAGGCCCTAGGTTCGATTCCCCAGCACCACATATACAGAAAACGGCCAGAAGCGGCGCTGTGACTCAAGTGGCAGAGTGCTAGCCTTGAGCGGGAAGAAGCCAGGGACAGTGCTCAGGCCCTGAGTCCAAGGCCCAGGACTGGCCAAAAAAAAAAAATGGAACAGAAAACTATGAGGATAGAGCAATGCCACTGAAATCATGAGAGCTCTTGAGATTTGATGTGAGGTGTATTTCTAGAAAATACGCTTTTTCTCAAATAAGGAAAACACCCTACAGAAAATGAGCCAAGGCATGGAAGGACTTCATCAAGTAAAATATGACAACAGGAGATGGCAAGCACATATTTTACAAATACAGTAATGAAAGAATTGGTGAAGGGTTGTCCACTGAAAGAGAAGGTAGTATGTCCAAACAAAAGATTTGAGTTGTTAGGTTTTTTTATTTCAATTATACTTTTAGGTTTTTTTTTTATAATAGTATATGCATACGTGGTTATAAGAAATAATGCAAATAGATCTTGAGTAAATTTTACACTCATCCTTGTGATGAAAGTAAATCTTATGAAACTATGGTACAAATCTCAATTATACTTTAATAGTGTCAAGACACTTATCTCCATTTCTACAGTTGTTCCAGTGGTTGAAGTTTTTTATATATATTTTTTAATCTTTGGGATATTTCTGTTATCTTCAAATATAATTCTAATGAATAACAAATGAATAACAAATTCTTAAGAATAACACATCCTATCTACTAAGTTAGATACTAGAAAGTCATATACTCTTAAAAAAAACCTGTAGTGTCAGAACACAAGAGCAAATGACTAGAAGATGGAAAGTGATTGCTCACATTCAGAAAAAACAGCTAGGTGGTGAAGGGACTTAGGAGACACCCCCCGCCCCCCCAAAAAAGACAAAGTGATCAGGATTTGATATCAGCTGAGCTGGCGTCAGATACTAAGGTCATGAAATACACGGCATCAAGACCTTTGGGAATATTAATCCTAAGAAGGCTTCCATTGGAAAACAGATTTCAGTTAACAAGACACCTAGAAAAGCGCTGACTTGGGGAGATATGATAGTACCAGCTACACAGTTACTATGTTCAATGAAGACAAAGAATGAGTGGAAGAACCTGGGTGGCGTTGGGCACCACTCGGGTGATGAACTAAGTTCTATTTAAGATTTGTCCTATGATCCACTGTATATTATAAAATAGATCTTAATAGAAAAATATACTAAGTGAATACTACTTAATATAATAATGTATGAACATATGTATAAGATTAAAAAGAATGGCTAAGCTGGATGCTGGTGGCTCATGCCAAGATACTCAGGAGGCTGAGATCTTGAGGATTTTAGTTTGAAGCTGGTCTGGGCAGAAAAGTCCCCATGAGACTCATCTTCAAATAACCATTCAAAAATGTGGAAGTGGAGATGTGGCTGAGTTAGTAATTTGCTAGTCTTGAGCAGAAAGAGGCTCAGAGACAACACCCAGACCCTGAGTTCAAGGCTCCTGACTGACCCAGAAAAAGACTATTACATTATTTATTATTTTAATATATATTTATATATACTTATATATAATATATATTTATATTATTAAATTATATTTCTACTATATCTAATATTACTCTTAATTCAGTATTAGCAAAATTGTAATATTTTAATAGCATCATTTATACTTGGTCATTTAATTATATTAAGTTATATTTATGTTATATTTAACTTATTTAATCATGTAGGTTAATACAATTTTAGTATTGGCATTTTAATCTAACATTGTTTAATTCTATTTAATATATCAATTGCATGTTACTAAATTACTATATCAAATCTTATTTAAATTTTGTCAAATTACTTTTTTTGGTTTGTTTTGTTTTTTTGGCCAGTCCTAGGCCGTGAACTCAGGGCCTGAGCACTGTCCCTGGCTTCTTTTTTGCTCAAGGCTAGCACTCTGCCACTTGAGCCACAGTGCCACTTCTGGCCATTTTCTGTATATGTGGTGCTGAGGAATCGAACCCAGGGCCTCATATATACGACACAAGCACTCTTGCCACTAGGCCATAGTTGGGTTATATGGCAGTAAGGAAATTGTCTAGCATCTTCTGGTTCTTTTCCAGTGTAAGACTCTGCCACCAGAGTAGGAAGTGTGCAAGTTTTTCTTTTGCTTGAAGAAGCAGACACTCTATGGACTTATCTTGTTGTGACTCACTTCCGTCCATCACTCCCCAAGGATACTTATCTCTTTTCTCCTCCTTCCTAACGAATTTCCTTCTACAATCCTGAACCTTCCTAGGTTTCACTTACGCAGTGAAAATGAAGGATATAATGCCTCCTTTTGTAATTATTCAGATTCTTTTTGCCCCAGGGTAACTGCCATTGACTTGGGTTCGCTTTGGTCTCGGGGAGAATTACATTCACCACAGGTAGCATGAGTTTTCTCAGGTGTGAGATGAGGCTAGTGACTGGGGAGACATTAGATCATCACAATTCCCTACCTGTCCTTGGGGTTACACCTGTTCCCAGGAGATGGGGTTTGGCTCAAGAGTGGAAGTAAATGGAGAACACATGTGTCACCATTCCCCTCCCAAGGGGCCCTCAAAGTGGCCAGGTGCCCGTTAGGAGTGGTCTCTATCTCATTGCACCTGGGTACTGTCTTTTCAATCAGAGAATGTGGAAGCAAAAGGGATGCTCTAAGCAGCGCGCCGACGGCTCACACTTATAATCCTAGCTACTCGGGACCCTGAGATCTGAGGGTTATGGTTCAACCAGCCTGGGTAGAAAAGTGCCCATGAGATGCTTACCTCTGATTAACCACCAGAAAATGAAGTGGTGCTGAGGCTCAAAGTGGTAGAGTCCTAGCCTTGAGTGAAAAAACTCAGGAACAGCACCCAGGCCCTGGGTTCAACCCCCACAATTGACCCCCACCCCAAAAAAATGAACAGGAAGTGATGCTCTGAGGCCTGAAAATGCAGAGGACAAAAATGGACTTGTTACTCAATTTTCTGACAGAACTGAAGAAAACTTCTGGTGGCCCTGAATCTTAGAGCTAAGCCTGCTCCACTAGACTCATCCCATCATGGGAAGAATATCCCCAGCTATGTCGATCCAAATGCTGTCATGTTTGCCAGAGGCAGAGGAGGCAGGAAGAGGAAAGCTGTGGAGAACATGATTGTGTAGAGAGAAGCATTGAGAAAGAATGTTGGATACCTTTAATCATCTGGTAGTTATTACTATGTCACTAATTATGAAGGGGGTACACACTTCTTGTTTTCATTCCATTCTACCTGCTTTGGTCTTCAGAGCAGTTGCAAACCATATACTTCCTAGGAACTTTTACCATTGGGTCTTTTGTTAAGGAGTTTCCCTACCTGAATAGTCTTCCTCGTCACTAGTCCAGTCATATTCCTGCATATCCCAGGCTTTGGAGACCCAAACGGTTGGTAGAAATTTATTAGAGACACTAAGTCAATCACTGATTCTACATTAGACCACCTTATAGTATATGTGCCCTATGTTGTTTGGATGTGGTTTGGGCCCAAACTGGCACATTTTGGGGTCTTGTTCCTGAGAGTTAACAATGTTGGGAGTTGGAGAGACCTTTCACGAGTAAGGCCTCACACAGTTCTTAGTGCCATGTGGGATTGCCACCTGGGTGATTTATGTCCTTTGACCAGGTGTTTATTCATTCTCCAGAGTATGATGCACACTAATTACAAGAAAGCCTCTAAATCCATAGCACATACTCCGAGTTCATGTCATCTTTCTCTCCCTAATATGCAAGAATATGTGGCTAAAGATATCTGGGATCAGAATGGCTATGCGCACCAAGAGACCAGACACTTCTACGTCTCTCACCATCCATGTCCTCCTCTTGAACATGACTCAGTCCATCCTCACTGTCACTTCCACTTCCTCCTGCGTCATCCTGCAATGGCAAGAAAGCCGTGCCTGTGAGCACAAGACTGCGCTGTCTCCTGTGCACAGGTGTGTGCATTTGGTGACATCAGAGAGCAGATGAGAAAGAGATCAAGGCAGGACTGTTGGGGTCCATCTTCCCCCCTAGATGGAAGGGGCCTGAGGCACCTCCCCCAGCTGGGGAATGCAGCCCTTCCATCCTCTCTACATTGGAATCTGGAGAAACCGGTCCGATAAGAGACCCCCGACTTAGCTGGCAGCCAGCCTGGCGCCTACCAGCCCGCCCTGGTTTGGCGCGCTCAGAGTGACGTAGCCCCTTGGAGGTCAAGTGACCAGCCCCTTGGAGGTCACCTGACAGCTCATGGCCTATGGGAATCCTGGCCAACCCCCTTCCCCCCGATCATCTACCCTTGCCCCTCTCTCAATAAAGTCAGTTCGCTCTCAGAAGCTGACCCGTGGTCTATGTCCGTTGCTTCCGGAGTAGGATAGTGGTCACATTACCACGCGGGTCGCGCGCCCGCCAGGACGGAGACATCCCCACGTCTCACCCCGACAAACCTGCAGGCCGAGGGTTGGGGTAGAAGGCGATGCGAGGATAATAAGAGAGAAGGAAATGAGCACTTGAGCCGGAGCAGAGAGAGCAGTCCCCACACAGGACAACCCAAAATTTCACAGTAAAACAACTGCTGCAAAGAAGCACAAGATATCCTTGACCTAGGCAAAGTGAGAGTATTAGGAGGCTTGAGCTCAGGACCTGAGCACTGACCCTGAGCTTCTTTTATTGAAGACTAGCACTCTACCATGAGCCACAGCACCACTTCCGGCCTTGTCTGTATGTGGTGCTGAGGAATCAAACCTAGGACTTCATGCCTGCTAGGCAAGCTCTCTACCACTAAGCGACCTTCCCAGCCCATGGATAACACTTCCTTTGTTTGGAAGAAAAATGCTTCTCTAATTAAAGTTCATAGTGACATACATTGTAAATGATGGAGGCCAATTTTGAATGCTGTCTCCAATCAGATCTCAGTTGGAAAATACCTCTCCATTGCTATTCCATTGTGTGTGTGTGTGTGTGTGTGTGTGTGTGTGTGTGTAAGGAAAATGTCATCCATAATTCACCTGCTCTTCCATAAGATACCTATTCAACTCTCCCTATTTGGCTAAATTGGCAGAGTGTTAGCCTTGAGCAAAACGAAGCCAGGGGACTGCTCAGGCCCTGAGTACAAGGCCCAGGACTGGCAAAAAACAAACAAACAATTTTACTACAGAAAAAGAAAAATCAGGAAGCAATGCTTTTATTCCCCACAAAGACACGATACGACACTGCAGATTTTGTCTGCTCATCCTCGTTTGTCCCGAGTTGAGGAAGAGAATTCTGAATGGTTTCAGAGGCTACTAGGAAGACACAGGTGGATGCTCAGTACAATGACAGCGTTGCTTGAAATTATTCAATTATCATTAGTTGGGTTAACTTGAGTCAAGAATAGAAAGAAGGTTAAGGAGAAGAGCAAAGAAACCTCATCGGTGAAAAATGGGTTTGAGTGTGAGAACACACTAGCTGGGCACTAGTGGCTCATGCCTCTAGTCCTAGATATTGAGGAGGCTGAGATCTTAGGATTCTAGTTCAAAGCCAGCCAGGGCAGGAAAGTCCTTGAGATTATTTCCTTGAATTAACCACCACAAAACTGGAAGTAGAGCTGTGTAACTCAAAGTGGTAGATTGATAGCCTCAAGCAAAAAAAAAAAGAGCTCAGCAACAGTGTCCAGACCTGGGGTTCAAATCCAACAATGGACAAAACAAAAGGTATGGGGCAGGGTAAGAATGCATGCTCTGCTTCAATGAACACCTTCCCTTTCAAAAGCTGAAACCAATTTCTACTAGCTTGGTACTGTCATACCTGTCTACTCATTTGGAATTCTTTGTATCGAAGACAACAGTTATTAGGAGACCTGTTTTAAACCTCAATAGTCTTTCTCTTCCCTATACCTCCTAATCCATTCTCAGTGGGTAAACGGCAAATAAAAAAATCAAAAACAATGAACTGATGCCATTAGCAAAATTTACTACCATGTCATTTGGTTACTGATGTAGAAAATGTGTGTGTGTGGGGGGGGGGTGTACATGTACTTCAAGCAAGTAGCCTCCAAACTCACAAGTCTTCCTGGGATTGGGCAGGAGGTAGATAGGAATGCCATCTAACCCAGGTGTCCTAGAGACTGGAAGTTTGGGGGCTATACACAGAAATTGCAATCAAGATGAACCTTGTGGGGCTGGGAATATGGCCTACTGGCAAGAGTGCTTGCCTCATATACATGAAGCCCTGGGTTCGATTCCCCAGCACCACATATATAGGAAATGGCCAGAAGTGGTGCTGTGGCTCAAATGGTAGAGTGCTATCCTTGAGCAAAAAGAAGCCAGGGACAGTGCTCAGGCCCTGAGCTCAAGCCCCAGGACTGGCAAAAAAAAAAAAAAAGATGAACCTTGTGTTACTTGTCACTGTAACACGTGTTAGTGTGTGGTGGGAATGTGGCTCCATGGTAGAGTGCTTGCCTAGCATGCATGAAGCCCTGGATTCAATTCCTCGGCACCACATACACAGGAAAAGCCAGAAGTGGTGCTGTGACTCCAGTGGTAGAGTGCTAGTCTTGAGCTGAAGAGCTCAGGAACAGTGACTAGGCCCTGAGTTCAAGCCCTATGACGGACCAAAAACCAACCAACCAACCAACCAAAGAATGCATTGGTAATGGATTACTTTGTAAAACTTTACATTGGTATTGCCTGTGGATGTGGATTTTATAGTGAAATGAACCCTCAAAAATATATTGACAAGCTTTCCATTTACAACCAACCATACACCAAAATGACCTAGCTGCTTTGAGGGAAAAAATGGAGATGGCCAGAAGTTTTGTTTTTTTCTTTACCACAGTCCTGCTCGTACTTGCCTCATATACATGGAGCCCTGGGCTCGATTCCTCAGCACCACGCAAATAGAAAACAGCCAGAAGTGGTGCTGTGGCTCAAGTGGCAGAGTGCTAGCCTTGAGCAAAAATAAGCCAGAGACAGTGCTCAGGCCCTGAGTTCAAGCCCCAGGACTGGCCAAAGAAAAAAAATCATTAGAGAAATTGGTATTGGGAGGAAGAAAACACACTAGGACAATGTGGTAAATAAATTGGAACTAGACCATTCAATGGGCAGCATTGAGAAAGTCAGCATGTACATACTTTTGCATCAACAGTTCAAGTTACCCATCTTGCAGCAGTGTAGGTATCACTCTGAGAGCACCTCAACTGCCTCTGCTAGGATGCTCAATGTGGAGTGACAGTTAGGTTGGAAGGCATCGCCACATCCCCAGGGTGACAGGCCCTCGTAGAATGCTCACCATCAGCCTCTGACACATGGCCATAGGACAGTACAGGTTTTGATTCAAAATTGAATTTATCAGATACATAGATTACCATACTGGGAATATGAAATTGTTGTCTAAAAAGTGAAATATATAATCTACACAATGAAAATGTGTTCAGATGTGCCATTAAGAGTCGATGTTGCGGGCTGGGGATATAGCCTAGTGGCAAGAGTGCCTGCCTCAGATACACGAGGCCCTAGGTTCGATTCCCCAGGACCACATATACAGAAAACGGCCAGAAGTGGCGCTGTGGCTCAAGTGGCAGAGTGCTAGCTATGAGCAGGAAGAAGCCAGGGACAGTGCTCAGGCCCTGAGTCCAAGGCCCAGGACTGGCCAAAAAAAAAAAAGTGTCAATTTGCGCTGGGCCCTGGTGGATCACACCTGTAATCCCAGCTACTCAGGAGGTTGAGATCTGAGGAACAGGGTTCGAAGCCAGCCCAGACAGGAAAGTCTGAAAGACTATCTCGAGGAACCTCAAGTAAACCACAAGTGGTGCTGTGGTTGAAGAGGTACATCACTAGACTTGAGCTGAAGAGCTCAGGGACAGTACCCAGGCTCAGAGTTCAAGCCTGTAACTGACAAAATAAAAAATTAAAATTAAGGGCTGGGAATATGGACTAGTGACAAGAGCGCTTGCCTCGTATACATGAAGCCCTGCATTTGATTCTCCAGCACCACATACACAGAAAATGGTCAGAAGTGGGGCTGTGGCTCAAGTGACAGAGTGCTAGCCTTGAGCAAAAAGAAGCCAGGGACAGTGCTCAGGCCCTGAGTTCAAGACCCAGGACTGGCAAAAAAATAATAATAATAATAAATAAATTAAAATTAAAAAGAATTGTGAACAGTAACTGCTGAGGCTTAGGGATTTTAAACTCAGAGACACAGGTTTGTGAATCAGGTTATCTACCAGGCTTGGTTATTTTTGAGAGAGGGCCTCTCTTGTACATGAGCTGGCCTAGATTATGATCCTCCTGTTTGTCCTTGCTTCTGTTACTGAGAACACAGCATAGCCCTCCCGATCCAAGCAGTTTCCAGACAGACTCTAAGGTGTGAGCTGGTCTTGAAACACAATCTCCCAAATCTACTTCCCATGTGGTTAATGTGACAGACTTGATTCACTAAACCTTGCTAGATTTGGGTTTTGACATTGGCATTCAGAAGAGTTTGGCCAGTGATTCTCCTCTCGTGGATTATCTATTTCTACATTTATTGTCAACCTTCTCTTGAGTTGATGAAAGCAGTATGGTTGTGCACCTTTGTGTTTATTCTCCAAAAGGAAATCTGCAATATTGATATTAGAAAATGTTCATTTTTCTAAATGGACATCATTTTAGGACAGCTGGCATCAAAGAGGAATCAACATAAAAATTGAGCGATATTATAAATGTAAGAAATATACTTAAAAATCATTAGAGAGGACTGGGAATGTGGCTTAATGGTAGAGTGCTTGCCTAGCATGCAGGAAGTCCTGGGTTCAATTCCTCAGTACCACATACACAGAAAAAGCTGGAAATGGCACTGTGACTCAAGTGGTAGAGTGCTAGTCTTGAGCAAAAAGCCAGGGTCAGTACTCAAGCCCTGAGTTCAAGCCCCAGGACTGGCCAAAGAAAAAAATCATTAGAGAAATTGGTATTGGGGAGGATGAAAACACACTAAGACTATGTGGTAAGTAAATTGGAACTAGACCATTCAAAGGGCAGCATTGAGAAAGTCAACATGGACATACATCTGCAGCAACAGTTCAAGGTTCCCATCTCGCAATAGTGTAGGTATCCCTCTGAGAGCACCTCAACTCTGCCTCTGCTAGGAAGCTCAAAGCAGACTGACAGTTGGCTAGGAAGGCATCCCCACATCCCTACGGTGACAGGCCCTCGTAGAATGCTCACCATCAGCCGCTGACACACGGCAGCTGGCCATAGGACAGTACAGGTTTTGATTCAAATCTGAATTATCAGACACATAGATACAGAGTTCAAGCCCCAGGACCAACTCATGTCTTCGTGACATACTAGAGAGTCTCACCCTTTTATTGGGATGAGACATTTTAGCTCTTTGCCCTCTTCAGTCCAGAAAAACCCATCACTTCATTTCCTGTCCTTTATACCCTCAAGTAATTGAATAGATTCTTTTGACTCACTGGGATTTTAATATTGTGGATGCCACAAACTAGAAACCTGGTCTGATTTCTATATTGAGCAATCAAAAAGACTCTGAAATCAAGAATTTGCTTTGTAGAATAAGACTGAAACAATAGCATTTGGTCAGCTCAACCGGATCCTCCTTTAAGCACCAGCCTTAAGCTGTTTTCCTGGACAAAACTTTAGTCTGCATGACCATGACAGAAATAAAATAGCCCCTGAAGCCCCTATAGCTTCAGGCAGCTGCCAATGATCCAGATTGTCCCTTCATGTTTCCTTTAATCTGTTGGAGAAGAACAGGTTCTAGGATCCCCTCACATTTCCTTTCATAACTATACCCTCATCTTTACTGGCTCAAGTCCAGATTTACAATGAGAATCTAAGAAGTCAGGAGTATATTTCATCTAGCATATAATAACCAAATTACATCTTTGGGAGAGGGAAAATTCTAAACACTTCTAGAATATGTACCAATGAAAACTTCATTTTATTATCATTATGATTATTATTAGGAGGAGGAGTATCATTAAGTAGTGGGGCAAAGGAGTTTCCATTTGATAAAGAACTTTATGAATACAATACCAATATTTTCAATGCCACCCCTTTCAATATTCTGACCCATCCCTCCTGTACTCACCCTTCCTCTCACTCTTCTTATACTTTTTTTTACTTTTGCCTATCCTGGGGCTTGAACTGAGGGCTTGGGCACTGTCCCTGGCTTCTTCTTGCTCAAGGCTAGCACTCTACCACTTGAGCCACAGCGCCACTTCCGGCTTGTTCTGTGTATGTGGTGCTGAAGAATTGAATTCAGGACTTCATGCAAGCATTCTACTGCTAAGCCACATTCCCAGCCTTAAAAGAGATTCTTTCGTTGCTAAACTATACTGTGTATATAGCAACTGTTAGGCCCAACAGCATGAATTGTGATCCAATCTGAAAGTTCTGTGACATGTTGTTACTATGGTGATGTGATCATAAACATATTTTCCTGGTACTGAATGTCACTGTCTCTGTTGAGTTGTTAAAGCTCAAGTAGCAGAGACTTTTTTGTAGCAGATTGGTTTCATTGCCATAATTTCACTATAGGAAACTTAATTTGCTGCGGAAATGGTATATCAGTATTTCGAATTCAGTGTTGTCCCTTTAATTGGATTAGTTAATGTCTCAAAATACTTCTCTAAAAAGTTTCTCTGAATTATAACAGAAAGTTAAAATTGTATTTTAGTATTATTTCATTATTCAGTTCATGTATTTGAATCTTCTATCCAATACCTTGTCTTTAATCATTTCTTCATTAATAATATACATTAATTCCCAATACAAACTGCACTAGTGAAGTTTTCCCAAATATTTCAAAAAGTAAAAATTGACAAACTACTTTATTTTGTGCTGCTCAGGGACTGGGTGCTGTCCTTGTGCTGCTTTTGCTCAAGGCTGGTGCTCTATCAATTGAGCTACAGCTACATTGCTGGCTTTTTGGTAGTTTATTGGCGACAAGAGTCTCACAGACCTTACTGAGACTGGCTTCAAACCATGATCCTTAGAACAGCCTCCTCAGTAGCTAGGATTACAGATGTCTAGGCCACTAGCACCTGGAAATAGCCTTTTCTAATGCAGGCTTCCACATAATTTAGATTCCATTAATTGAAATAATTAATTTCAGCAAATTGGTATGGATACAGAGGGAGGGGTCATTTTGAGACTTTGAACACAACAGAGCATGCCTGTTTTGTGTTCTAGTTCTTCCTAAAGAAGAATCAGCAATTCGACAGGGAGAGGTAAGATGACCTTTCTTAGCTTGAGATACGAATGTTACTACCATATTTTAAATGTTTTCATTAACATAGTATATAAGAATAAGAACGGTTGTACATTTACTATGGTAAGAGCATTAGGAATCTTGTCATACAATCCTCTTCTAATTAGTGCAAAGAAAATTGTAGATATGAGGTCAGGATCACATTAAGAGGCCTTTTCACTTGAAAAAAAATTCTTGTTCTTATTTCATGTTAAGTGTTTTATCTTTTTGTTGTTGTTGTTTGCCAGTCCCGGGTCTTGAACTCAGGGCCTGGGCACTGTCCCTGAGCTGCTTTTGCTCAAGGCTAGTAGGAGTACTCTGCCACTTGAGCCATAGCGCTACTTCTAGCCTATTCTGTGTGTGTGGTACTGAGGAATCGAACCCAGGGCTTTATGCATGCTAGGCAAGCACTCTACCACTAAGCTACATTCCCAGCCAACAGTTTCATCATTTTCACTCAAATGTTTTCAGATAGAATAACCATAAAACGTGTTAGCCTTTGTTAGAAGTAGCTCAGCGTGTTTGGAGTGTAGCCTAGGAATAAAGCACTCAAAAGGGACTCCACTTCTACAGAAGGATGCACCATCAGTTCCAAATCTACAGAAGGATGCACCATCAGCTCCAAATCTGGCAAGTGAACCTAACACAGTGGGCCTAACACAGCAGGGCCTGCCCCTCTGCTCAGATTGGTTGAGCTCAGCTCCATCTGTAAAGGATGCTATGCCTCAATTAACAGTAGGCCACAAAAACTCAAGGAGATTCAAACAGGATGTCTTCATTAATGTGCACCTTTAAAGAGATGTAACCAAAATGTAACTACCAAGGGCCAAGCCACCTAGCCAAACTTTTTAGAAAATAAACTTAACAATTCCCACAAGATTAATAGAAAGGAATCCAATTAGTTGGATAGAAAAGACACATGATTTCCATAGATGCCCTCTACTATTGCTTCTGGGGCTTTGGTGATTTGACCTTGTTCCCCCTTTTTCCTTTCTCTCTTCCTTCCTTCCGTCATTCCTTCCTTTTTTTCTTTTTCTTTTTCCTTCTTTCTTTCTTTCTTTCTTTCTTTCTTTCTTTCTTTCTTTCTTTCTTTCTTTCTTTCTTTCTTTCTTTCTGTCTTTGTGTCTTTCTTCCTTTCTCTCTCTCTCTCTTTTGTGGAAGGTCTGGGGCTGGAACTCAGGGCATGGCTACTTTGTTTCAGTTTCTTTCTTCCCCCCACAAGGTTAACAGGCTCTACTACTTGAGTCATAGCTCAACTTCTGTCTGGGTTTTTTTTTTTTTTTTTTGGTGGTTAAAAGGAGATAAGAGTTCCATGGAAAGCCTCGGGCACTAGGGACAGGCTTGAAATCTGAGGATTGTGGTTCAAAGCCAGCCTGTGCAGGAAAGTCCATGAGACTCTTATCTCTAACCACCAACAAGACAGAAAGTAATAGAGCTTTACTCATGCACCAAACACCCTAATTTCAAGCCCACCCCAGGCACTCACTAAAAAATGTCTCATGGAGTTTCCTGCCCAGGCTGGCTTCGAACCGCAATCCTCACATTTCAGCAACTTGAGTAGGTAGGATTACAGGTTTGAGCCATAATTTAAAAATCTTTAAATGTCTCTCTCTTTTATCATCTTCCTTTTAATCTATTTTATTGTTCTTTTTTTTCTCTTCTTCTTCTTCTTTAGGTCAGTTCCTGTGGCCTGATGTTAGAACATAGCCACTTACTCTCTGTTTTGTTTTGTTTTTTGTTTTTTGCCTTGTTTTTCAATTTGAAATTAGCAGACTCTACAACTTGAGCACCAGGTCAACCACTGTTTTGTTTTTATTCTTTTGCTAGGGCTTGAAATCTGTACCTCATCACTGTTAGAGCTGGTGATTTTTGTTTTGCTTTTGTTGTTATGCTTAATTCAAAGAAGGTGTACAAGTAGAGCCACAATTGGATTGCTGGGATGTTTTGTTACTTTTTTTTTTTTTTGCCAGTCCTGGGCCTTGGACTCAGGGCCTGAGCACTGTCCCTGGCTTCTTCCCGCTCAAGGCTAGCACTCTGCCACTTGAGCCACAGCGCCGCTTCTGGCCGTTTTCTGTATATGTGGTGCTGGGGAATCGAACCTAGGGCCTCGTGTATCCGAGGCAGGCACTCTTGCCGCTAGGCTATATCCCCAGCCCACTTTTTTTTTTTAATACAGGGCTAGCAGGCTGCACTCCTTGAGCCACAGCTCCACTTCTGCCTGTCTGCCAATCTTTTCTTCTTTCTCTCTCTCTCTCTCTCTCTCTCTCTCTCTCTCTCTCTCTCTCTCTCTCTCTCTCTCTCTTTTGTGGAAGCTCTGGGGCTTGAACTGGGGCATGGATACTTTGTGGGTTTTTGTTGTTGTTGTTGTTGTTTTGGCCAGTCCTGGGGCTTGGACTCAGGGCCTGAGCTCTGTCCCTGGCTTCTTTTTGCTCAAAGCTAGCACTCTGCCACTTGAGTCACAGCGCCACTTCTGGCCATTTTCTATATATGTGGTGCTGGGGAATTGAACCCAGGGCCTCATGTATAAGGGGCAAGCACTCTTGCCACTAGGCCATATCCCCAGCCCCACATGGATACATTGTTTCAGTTTTTTCCCCCTCACAAGGTTAACAGGTTCTACTACTTAAGTTACAGCTCAACTTCTGTCCTTTTTTTTTTCTTTTTGGTGGTTAATAGGAAATAAGAGTTCCATGGAAAGCCTTGGGCACTAGGGACAGGCTTGAAATCTGAGGATTGTGGTTCAAAGCCAGCCTGTGCAGGAAAGTCCATGAGACTCTTATCTCTAACCAATAACAAGACAGAAAGTAGTAGAGCTTTCCTCATGAGCATAGCACCCTAAGTCCAAGCCCACCCCCGGCACTCACTAAAAATTTTCTCATGGACTTTCCTGCCCAGGCTGGCTTCAAACCGCAATCCTCAGATTTCAGTGACCTGAGCTGGTAGGATTACAGGTTTGAGCCATGATTTTAAAACTTCTGATTGGCTCCTCTCTTTGGCTTCCTTTTCATTTATTTATTGTTTTTTTTAAACTTCTTTTTTATTCTTTTTATTTCTTTATTGTCAAAGTAATGTACAGAGGGGTTACTGTTTCATACGTAAGGCAGTGCATAACTTTTTGTTTTGTTTTTTGTTGCCAGTCCTGGGGCTTGAACTCAGGGCCTGATCACTGTTCCTAGCTTCTTTTTGCTCAAGGCTAGCACTCGGTGACTTGAGCCACAGCCCCACTTCTGGCTTTTTCTATGTATATGGTGCTGAGGAATCGAACACAGGGCTTCATGCATGCTAAGCAAGCATTCTACCACTAAGTCACATTCCCAGCCCTTCACTTGATCATGAGAAGCACTCATTTCTTTTTTCTTTTTGCCAGTCCTGGGGCTTGGACTGATAGCTTTGGAGCACCGTCACCACCAGGGGTTGTGAACACCACCCAAAGTCCTGACCATGAACAGTCTACTTTCCAGAGATCTAAGCATCCAACCAAGAGATTCCAGCACTGTGGCAATCTTGACCCCAATAGAAAGGGTAGAAGTCAGGATGGTAGGTGAACTGTGATTTCTTCCTGACATTACCCTAGAAGGATGCACCCCAGAATCTCTGGGAGGGACAGAAGCTGGGATACTGAAGACATGGTATTTTCCCTCCACCCTCAGAGACAACCCAAGTCTACCTCGCACTGCCTTGAGTATTCTCATAGCTTTACCTTTGTCCACCTCTAGGTCATCTGTCCTCACCATAATAAGCACAGTGGTAAGTGTGCATTTTTTCCTGCTTCTTTGTAACCATCTTATCCTTCCTTCTCTTTTCTATCCTCTTCATGAATGTTCAAGTTCATGTACTTTTTTTTCCTTTCAGTTTACCAGCTCTCAAATATCCTTATATGATGTCCCACACTACAAAGAGCTCAGTCCTTTTCACAACATCACTGTCTGGACCACGGACAGCCAACTGAGCTTTGTCTTGTTTCATATGAGCTCTGGACCAAACAAAGCAAATTCCCTTATAGTAATCAGTCTAAATGACAAGTTCCTTATCGAAAGTTTGTTATCAAGACTCCATGTGGGATGGTGGAAGTTAGTTTGGGTCCTGGATTGGGCCAGCACTCAAAGCAGGAGATGTTAGAATAGGGCACGTCCTGCAGGCTCCTCCGGACAGGAAGAAACAGTCCACAACAGGCCTGGAGCCCCAGGGAATGGGGAGGGGAGTGACCCAGGGAGAAGCTCTGCTTGAGAGCTCAGGGTGGGAACAGCCCAGCGGCCCCCAGGGAAAGCTCAGGGCAGGTGCTAAGTCTTCCCAGCAATTGCCCACTTGGGGGCTCCAGGTCGCTGCCCTTTCAGCAGATATTGTTGCTGTTATTTTACTGGGTCCTGGAACTTGAACTCTCTGGGCCTAGGCGCTGTCCCTGAGCTTTTGTGGTCCAGGCTAGTACTCCACTACTGAAGCCACAGCTCCACTTCTGGCCCTTTGGGGTTCATTAGAGATAAAAGTCTCTCAGACTTTTCCTGCCCAGGCTGGTTTTAAATTGCAGCCTCCTGAGTAGCTGAGATTATAGATGTGAGCCACCAGCACCTGACTAAAACCGATTTTTTTTCTGCATTTCCTTTTCCTGAGCCTCAAGTTTCTCCCCATGAAATGGATATAAATAGGTGTACATACCAGTAGTGACCATTTCTGCAGTATTCCTTTGTGTGAAGACCAGTGTTAAGTATTTTACATGTATGCTTAGGGTTTTTGTCTCACAAACATGGCGGGGGGGGTCACTTCATTTATTACCCAGAAGTTATTAAGGCAGAGGTGGAACTGTGGCCAAGTGGTAGAATGCTAGCCTTGAGTGGAAAAAGCTAAGGGACAGTGTCTAGGCCCCTAAGCTCAAGCCCCAATACTGAGGGGATGGAGAGAGGGAGAGGAGAGGGGAGGGTGAGACAGATAGGAGAGGAGAAAGAATGAACGAACAAGATTAAAGGCAGAGGGCTGGGAATATGGCCTAGTGGCAAGAGTGTTTGCTTTGTATACATGAAACCCTGGGTTGATTGCCCAGCACCACATATATAGAAAATGGCCAGAGGTGGCGCTGTGGCTCAAGTGGCAGAGTGCTAGCCTTGAGCAAAAAGGAAGCCAGGGACAGTGCTCAGGCCCTGAGTCCAAGGCCCAGTACTGGCCAAAAAAAAAAAAAAAAAAAAGAAAAGAAAAAGATTAATGGCAAAGAAGTCATGCCTTGCAATATGTGCATTCTCAACTATGGCCACCAGAGGGTAGCAAAGACAGGCAAAGGAATCAGCCTTAATTTCATTGAAAATCTATATATTTTTTGGTGGTGGGGGCTAGCTACAAATTTACTATTGCATCATGACCCTAAGAATTTGAGTTTTATGTGTCAAATGATTTACAATCATTAACTAGGTAAATTCTCATCATAAACCTATGAAATGATTTCTTTTTCTTTTTCTTTTTTTAAGATCTGAGACTGGGACTTGATACCTGATCCTTGGCTGGCCCTCTACCAGCTGAGCCATGCCTCCAACTCCAAGATTTGCGATTTCTAATTTATAAAGGAGGATAATGAGACAGGGCTGTCATTTCCAGTCTGACAACGTGACATGAATTAAATACCTGGCATGACTGTTTCCAACACTTTTCTATGCTGATACATTGGGAAATGTGTGCACACTTGTGTTGGTTGTGTTGTGTTGGTTCATGTGTGTGCACATGTACCTCTGGAGACCACGTCCATTGATATGTGTGTTCTGAAAATTCTAATCACAGGGTGTGTGTGTGTGTGTGTGTGTGTGTGTGTGTGTTAACCTTCCTGTGATGCTAAAAAACACTAACATGGGGGCTGGGAATACATCCTAGTGGTAGAGTGCTTGCCTTGTATATATGAAGCCCTGTGTTCAATTCCTCAGCACCACATATACAGAAAAAAGCCGGAAGTGGTGCTGTGGCTCAAAAGGAGCCTGATAGCCTTGAGCAAAAGAAGCCATGGACAGTGCTTAGATAGCAAGATGAGAAAGAGAGGAAAAGACAGAGAGAGAGAGAGAGAGAGTGAACAGGATCCAGAGCCCCGCTGGGGACAGGTAAGAAATGACGGCAAATTCCCTTGAGGCCAACACAGCCGAGAGGGCTTTGTCTGTGCCTCGAGTTCCAGTACTGAAAAGCAGCATTGTAACAGATTCCAGTGACAAATCCTGCCACCACACCCACACTAGAAGCCCCAGGGTGACTCACGGTTCCATTACCTGAGGACGGGCAAAGAGCAGTGCAAAGGAGAACCAAGTGTGGGAAACAGTTGGGGGGATAGGTGAAGGGGATGTGGAGTATGGCAATCCCTAGAAATAGGGGCTCCCCCCACCATGGGGTCCTTTCCACCCTACCCACCCTCTGACATCGTGGCCACACCTGAGCCTGTCCACTGCTCCCTGCCCTTTTTTACAGATAGGGAAATTGAGGCACGGTGAAGTACAAACATGTCGGGGTCTAAAACAAACATTGGAAGCCAGGCACTGGTGGCTCATACCTATCACCCTTACTCAGGAAGCTGAGGTCTGAGAATCACGGTTCAAAGCTATCCTGGGCCGGAAAATTCCTTGAGACTCTTGCCTCACCAAAAGAGCCAGAAGTGAAGCTGTGGCTCAAGTGGTAGTGCACTAGCTTGAGCAAAGAAGCTCAGGGACAGCACCTGGGCTCTGAGTTCAAGTCCCAGGATCCATACACAGAACAGAAAGAAAGAACGAAAGAAGGAAGGAAGGAAGGAAGGAAGGAAGGAAGGAAGGAAGGAAGGAAGGAAGGAGATGGAATTGGGTACCAGTACCTCATACCTGTAGTCCTAGCTTACTCAGTATGTAGAACTCTGTGGACTGCAGAAAATTCCCCAGGAGTCTTATTTCCAATGAACCAGTGAAAAACAAACACCCACAAGTAGAAGTATGGCTTAGAGGGTAGAATGCCAGCCTTGAGTGGAAAAAGCTAAGCAGTGTGTACAGTGTGCATAGTGTGTATAGTGTGTAACATGTGTATAGTATGCCTTTGGTAGTATATCTTATACTTCAAAATATCTGCCTTGCGGCTGGGAATATGGCCTAGTGTTACTCACCTCATATACATGGAGCCCTGGGTTCGATTCTTCAGCACCACACATATAGAAAATAGCCAGAAGTGGTGCTGTGGCTCAAGTGGCAGAGTGCTAGCCTGGAGCTAAAGAAGCCAGGGACAGTGCTCAGGCCCTGAGTTCAAGCCCCAGGACTAGCCAAAGAAAAAAAATCATTAGAGAAATTGGTATTGGGGAGGATGGAAACACACTAGGACAATGTGGTAAGTAATTGGAAGTAGACCATTCAAAGGGCAGCATTGAGAAAGTCAGCATGTACATACTTTGCAGTAACAGTTCAAGTCCACATTTTCTGAAAGGTCTCAAGTCCCAATTCATTTCCAGTAATGGTGTTTCTACAGTTCAATTTAGTAAGAGGTTTAAATTTCTTTTTTTTTTTCACTTTTCTAGTCTTAAATGTTTGATTAAAAATCAGTTCACTTGGGCTGGGGATATAGCCTAGTGGCAAGATTGCCTGCCTCGGATACACGAGGCCCTAGGTTCGATTCCCCAGCACCACATATACAGAAAACGGCCAGAAGCGGCGCTGTGGCTCAAGTGGCAGAGTGCTAGCCTTGAGCGGGAAGAAGCCAGGGACAGTGCTCAGGCCCTGAGTCCAAGGCCCAGGACTGGCCAAAAAAAAAAAAAAAAAATCAGTTCACTTTCCCAGAAGGCATTTTTTTTCCTTTGCAGTATGAAAGAATCCACAATGACTCCTTCCTCAAACAGACTCCCAGTCTCTAACCTGTGCTTAATGATGAGAATTTCTCAAAAATGTAAATGTGTGTTATCTTTTTTTTTTTAAACGTAATACACACTATCCTAGTCATTACTGAATGGACACATGACTGAATTTCCCCAGTACCTTCATTTGGCTCTAGCTCAGGGTCTCCATTATTGGGTGGCCAGAGACGAATTCTTCTGCCATAATAGTCTGGATTACTCGACAACGATCTCGATCTCACAGGTGGTGATTCCTCACGACAGCAACAACAACCTGTCAAATGTATTAGAGTAGATTCAGGGGTGGACATCTTGCTTGGCTAGATGTTTGGTGGTTAACAAGTAATGATTTATTCCCATTAAAACATAGGTTTTTTTCCCTAATATTTGTGCATATGCTGGAGTATAGTGTGATATTTGAGAACATGTCCATGTGTATAGTGTGCCTTTGGTAGTATATCTTATACTTTAAAATACCTGTCTTGGGGCTGGGAATATGGCCTAGTGGTAGAGTCCTCCCCTCATATACATGGAGCCCTGGGTTTGATTCCTCAGCACCACGCAAATAGAAAACAGCCAGAAGTGGTGCTGTGGCTCAAGTGGCAGAGTGCTAGCCTTGAGCAAAAAGAAGCCAGGGACAGTGCTCAGGTCCTGAGTTCAAGCCCCAGGACTGGCCAAAGAAAAAAAATCATTAGAGAAATTGGTATTGGGGAGGATGAAAACACACTAGGACAATGTGGTAAGTAAATTGGAACTAGACCATTCAAAGGGCAGCATTTTAAAGTCAACATGTACATACCTTTGCATCAACTGTTCAAGTTTCCCATCTTGCAGCAGTGTAGGTATCACTCTGAGAGCACCTCAACTGCCTCTTCTAGGATGCTCAATGTGGAGTGACAGTTAGGTTGGAAGGCATCCCCACATCCCCAGGGTGACAGGCCCTCGTAGAATGCTCACCATCAGCCTCTGACACATGGCCATAGGATAGTACAGGTTTTGATTCAAAATTGAATTTATCAGATACATAGATTACCATACTGGGAATATGAAATTGTTGTCTAAAAAGTGAAATATATAATCTACACAATGAAAATGTGTTCAGCGTTGCCATTAAGAGTGGATGTTGCTCCTCAGAGGCGGAGCCGCGTCATAAAGGCCCGGAGACTGCGGAGCTGGGGGGGCGGGAGAGAAGCGCGATGGGGACACGCCCCTTGGTAGGGGCGCTGTCGATTGGCTGGCCCCGCTGTCACTCAGGCTTCCGTGGGCGGGGGCGAGGCAGGGCAGGGGCGTGGCGGAGGGACCCGCGAGCCGCGCGTTCCCGCTGGCGGGGAGAGTCACCGGCGGGGTGCACGCGTGGGCTGGGCGCGCGCAGGCGGCACGCGGGGAAAGTCCTCCGTGTGTGTGTGTGTGTGTGTATGTGTGTGTCATCCGTGCCGGGGCACCTGCGGCTCCCCACCCTCCCCACCCTCGTCCCGGGTCCTCTCCAGCCCCCCCGCCCGCGCGCGCGGAGTGAGCGCTGGCCCCCGCAAGAACGCCAGAGGTGGCGGCGGCAGCAGCAGCGGCTCGGGCGGCTCGGGCGGCAGCAGCAGCACGGGCAGCAGCGGTGGCAGTAGCAGCTCCGGCGCTCGGAGAGAGGCGAAGCATGGAGGACACAAGAACGGGAGGAAAGGAGGACTTTCCGGAAGCTCCTTTTTCACGTGGTTTATGGTCATGGCATTGCTAGGAGTGTGGGCATCTGTGGCTGTCCTGTGGTTTGATCTTGGTGATTATGAGGAAGTCCTAGGAAAACTAGGAGTCTATGATGCTGATGGTGATGGAGACTTTGATGTGGATGATGCCAAGGTTCTATTAGGACTTAAAGAAAGATCTGCTTCTGAGCCAACATTCCCACCGGAGGAGGCTGAGCCACACGATGAGCCCGAGGTCCAGGATCCCGGGGGCTCAGAACCCCAGAATATTGAAGATGAAATAAAAGAACAGATTCAGTCTCTTCCCCATGAAACGGTACACACAGAACATGAAGACCTGCAGCTAGATGCAGATGGACTAGCAGGAGAACCGCGGCCTGAGGATGAGGATGTCCTTCCAGCAGCTGATGTCACTGAGAGAGGGCAGACCCTGGAACCTGGGACATTGTATGAAGAAATTCAGGATAAGTTCTCTGTAGAGGAGACAGTTTTACAGGACCATCATCAGGATATGGAAGAGAGGATGCATAACCAGGAAATCCCAGATCTCAGTGAACCAGTGGTAGAGGATGACAGACTTTCCCCCACCGCAGATGATGTACCATACCAAGATGAATCAGCACATGAGCCTTCAGAAAGTGAAAAGATAGAAATTTCAGATAATGCTGTAGAAGATTCATAGTTCCAGAAGTAAGTGCCCCATCTTTGGAAGAAGACCAGCAGGAAGTACCACCATATACTTAAAGCTTCAAAAAGACTGCCCCTACTACTACAGGAGGACCAGCCAAACCAAACGTTACAAAAGATGGCTGAGCTAGATCTTGTGAAGTAATTACAGAGCAGATCAAGATCTTTGGAATGAACACTAAAGATGCTTTGAATGAATTGTAGCCCACTGGCATTTTAGTGTATACTTTTTGGGTTTTCTTCTTCGTTTTTTTTTTTTTTTTAAACAAAATTACATGTCACGTTACATTCCTGCATGTCTTTTTAAAGTAGCATTAGTGGATCCATTGGACTCTTTTCTTTTTTAGTTTGTTTGAAACAGCTTTAGTCTTATTTATGTGAATTTTTCAGACAAGCATAAATACATGAATGATGTAGCAGCAGTTGTCTTGGCAGGGTTTTACTGCATTATTAACAATTACCATTCACTGTGCTGGATTGACTTGTGTACATAGTGTGCTGCAAATGGTCTAAGAGCCCATGAGAGTGCCTTGCCTTAGCACTCTTCCAACACGTCCTAGAGTCCATGGTTAGCTGCAGTTGCCTGTATCTGCACTGGTACTTGCATCAAATTGTTCTACATTACCATCAAGGAGTCAGGGTCCTACACAGATCTGGAGATTTCTGTAGCTTTAGCTGGCTTATGAGAAATGATGTCCTATTTTGATGGCTGCTTTAAGCAGTCATTAACTAATTTTTCAACATGAGGAGGGAAAGCTGCAACTGCAGGTTAAGACTTCGGAAGAAAATGGTCTGCCGAATGAATATCTCCTCAGGCATGCCATGGTCCTCAGCAGCAGTAGTATTCAGTATTTAAACCTAAAAAAAGGGTATGGAAAGAAGTGGCACACAACTTAACGAGTATCTTAACAGCACTAATAGCACTAGAGATTTGGCTAAGAGCACTAGAGATTGCTCCCTGCCGTTGTTGGTACAGTGGGTGATGACTGTCCTTGGGGAGTTCAAGGTGTGTGAGCGGCACCCACAGGACCATTGCTGCTTACGGATGACCCTATTTCCTATTTGCACTGAAAAGTGTATTCAGTTTCTAATCACCCTTTACCTGAGGCCTGGAAATAGTTGCTGTGATAAGCTTATTCCTTTGTTTGAACAGAGAGCAGCTGCCACATCGTTTTTGAAAGAGCCACACGCTCTGAATGAAAAGCATAAGAAGCAGCTTCATGGATTGGTTGGGGGGTGTTGTGGTTATGGTGTTAACATTATTTTTAGATAAGGTGACTGTTTTCCTGCATTTAGGGGTAATATAGAGAGTATATGTTTCTACATTATTGATCATAGTTGCAATGTACTGAATTCTGTGTGTTGACTTCATGTGTAATGAAACCTGAAATAAGTCATCAAGAAAAGCAATAATTTTCAAAAGCTGTGATGTGAGAGGCAGGGAGTGGTTATTTAAATTATTTTTTAAAAGCCCTCAAAATTGTGAATTATAGAGCTCTACTTTGTATAAAGCCATATTTTTTTAGGGACGTATGTGTGACATAGAACTAATGAATGACGACTTCAATAATTTTTTCTGGACTCTGTATATTTAACCATCTCTACAACTCTGGTAAATGAGGATTCCTTTTACTGTGGTTTACTTCAAATACATTTTAATTACAGTTCTCTGAATTAATGAACATTGTCCTAAAGAATTGTGGAAAAGTAACTGCTGAAGCTTAGGTATTTTAAAGTCAAAGGCCTAGGTTTGTGAATCAGGTTATCTACCAGGCTTGGTTTATTTTTGAGAGAGGGCCTCTCTTGTACATGGGCTGGCCTAGATCCTCCTGTTTGTCCTTGCTTCTGTTACTGAGAACACAGCATGTCCCTCTGGATTGAAGCAGTTTTCCAGACAGAATCTAGGGTGTGAGCAGGTCTTGAAACACAATCTCCCAAATCTACTTCCCATGTGGTTAATGTGACAGACTTGATTCACTAAACCTTGCTAGATTTGGGTTTTGACCTTGGCATTCAGAAGAGTTTGGCCAGTGATTCTCCTCTCGTGGATTATCTATTTCTACATTTATTGTCAACCTTCTCTTGAGTTGATGGAGCAGTATGGTTGTGCACCTTTGAGTTTATTCTCCAAAAGGAAATCTGCAATATCGATATTAGAAATGTCATTTTTCTAAATGTACATCATTTTAGGACAGCTGCCATCAAAGAGGAATCAAACATAAAAATTGAGCGATATTATAAATGTAAGAAATATACTTAAAAATCATTAGAGAGGACTGGGAATGTGGCTTAACGATAGAGTGCTTGCCTAGCATGCATGAAGTCCTGGGTTCAATTCCTCAGTACCACATACACAGAAAAAGCTGGAAATGGCACTGTGACTCAAGTGGTAGGTAGAGTGCTAGTCTTGAGCAAAAAGCCAGGGTCAGTGCTCAAGCCTGAGTTCAAGCCCCAGGACTGGCCAAAGAAAAAAAAATCATTAGAGAAATTGGTATTGGGGAGGATGAAAACACACTAAGACTATGTGGTAAGTAAATTGAAGTAGACCAGTCAAAGGGCAGCATTGAGAAAGTCAACATGGACATACTTCTGTAGCAACAGTTCAGGTTTCCCATCTCACAGTAGTGTAGGTATCCCTCTGAGAGCACCTCAACTCTGCCTCCGCTAGGAGCTCAAAGCAGACTGACAGTTGGGTTGGAAGGCATCCCCACATCCCTACAGTGACAGGCCCTCGTAGAATGCTCACCATCAGCCGCTGACACACGGCAGCTGGCCATAGGGCAGTACAGGTTTTTGATTCAAATCTGAATTATCAGACACATAGACACAGAGTTCAAGCCCCAGGACCAACTCATGTCTTCGTGACATACTAGAGAGTCTCACCCTTTTATTGGGATGAGACATTTTAGCTCCAGGAAAGACTTTGCCCCTCTTCAGTCCAGAAAAACCCATCACTTCATTCCTGTCCTTTATACCCTCAAGTAATTGAATAGATTCTTTTGACTCACTCTTGCCATTAGGCCATATCCCCAGCCTCACTGGGATTTTAATATTGTGGATTCCACAAACTAGAAACCTGGTCTGATTTCTATATTGAGCAATCAAAAAGACTCTGAAATCAAGAATTTGCTTTGTAGAATAAGACTGAAACAATAGCATTTGGTCAGCTCAACCGGATCCTCCTTTAAGCACCAGCCTTAAGCTGTTTTCCTGGACAAAACTTTAGTCTGCATGACCATGACAGAAATAAAATAGCCCCAGAAGCCCCTATAGCTTCAGGCAGCTGCCAATGATCCAGATTGTCCCCTCATGTTTCCTTTAATCTGTTGGAGAAGAACAGGTTCTAGGATCCCCTCACATTTCCTTTCATAACTATACCCTCATCTTTACTGGCTCAAGTCCAGATTTACAATGAGAATCTGAGAAGTCAGGAGTATATTTCATCTAGCATATAATAACCAAATTACATCTTTGGGAGAGGGAAAATTCTAAACACTTGTGGAATATGTACCAATGAAAACTTCATTTTATAATCATTATGGTTATTATTAGGAGGAGGAGTATCATTAAGTAGTGGGGCAAAGGATTTTCCATTTGATCAAGAAGTTTATGAATACAATACCAATATTTTCAATGCCACCCCTTTCAATATTTTGACCCATCCCTCCTCTACTCACCCTTCCTCTCACTCTTCTTATACTTTTTTTTATGTTTGCCCATCCTGGGGCTTGAACTCAGGGCTTGTGCACTGTCCCTGGCTTCTTCTTGCTCAAGGCTAGCACTCTACCACTTGAGCCACAGCGCCACTTCCGGCTTGTTCTGTTTATGTGGTGCTGAAGAATCGAATTCAGGACTTCATGTAAGCATTCTACTGCTAAGCCACATTCCCAGCCTTAAAAGAGATTCTTTCGTTGCTAAACTATACTGTGTATAGTTTGTGTATACTGTGTATACAGTGTTAGGCCCAACAGCATGAATTGTGATCCAATCTGAAAGTTCTGTGACATACTGTTACTATGGTGATGTGATCATATACAGATTTTCCTGGTACTGAATGTCACTGTCTCTGTTGAGTTGTTAAAGCTCAAGTAGCAGAGACTTTTTTGTAGCACATTGGTTTCATTGCCATAATTTCACTACAGGAAACTTAATTTGCTGCGGAAATGGTATGTCAGTATTTCCCATTCAATGTTGTCCCCTTCGATTGGATTAGTTAATGTCTCAAAATACTTCTCTAAAAAGTTTCTCTGAATTATAACAGAAAGTTAAAATTGTATTATTTCATTATTCAGTTCATGTATTTGAATCTTCTATCCAATACCTTGTCTTTAATCATTTCTTCATTAATAATATACATTAATTCCCAATACAAATTGCACTAGTGAAGTTTTCCCAAATATTTCAAAAATTAAAAATGACAAACTACTTTATTTTGTGCTGCTCAGGGACTGGGTGCTGTCCTTGTGCTGCTTTTGCTCAAGGCTGGTGCTCTATCAATTGAGCTACAGCTACATTGCTGGCTTTTTGGTAGTTTATTGGCGACAAGAGTCTCACAGACCTTATTGAGACTGGCTTCAAACTATGATCCTTAGAACAGCCTCCTCAGTAGCTAGGATTACAGATGTCTAGGCCACTAGCACCTGGAAATAGCCTTTTCTAATGCAGGCTTCCACATAATTTAGATTCCATAAATTGCAATAATTAATTTCAGCAAATTGGTATGGATACAGAGGGAGGGGTCATTTTGAGACTTTGGACACAACAGAGCATGCCTGTTTTGTGTTCTAGTTCTTCCTAAAGAAGAATCAGCAATCCAACAGGGAGAGGTAAGATGACCTTTCTTAGCTTGAGATACGAATGTTACTACCATATTTTAAATGTTTTCATTAACATAATATATAAGAATAAGAACGGTTGTACATTTACTATGGTAAGAGCATTAGGAATCTTGTCATACAATCCTCTTCTAATTAGTGCAAAGAAAATTGTAGATATGAGGTCAGGATCACATTAAGAGGCCTTTTCACTTGAAAAAAAAGTCTTGTTCTTATTTCAGGTTAAGTGTTTTATCTTTTTGTTGTTGTTTGCCAGTCCTGGGTCTTGAACTCAGGGCCTGGGCACTGTCCCTGAGCTGCTTTTGCTCAAGGCTAGTGCTCTGCCACTTGAGCCATAATGCTACTTCTAGCCTATTCTGTGTGTGTGGTACTGAGGAATCGAACCCAGGGCTTTATGCATGCTAGGCAAGCACTCTACCACTAAGCTACACTCCCAGCCAAGAGTTTCATCATTTTCACTCAAATGTTTTCAGATAGAATAACCATACAAAGTGTTAGCCTTTGTTAGAAGTAGCTCAGCGTGTTTGGAGTGTAGCCTAGGAATAAAGCACTCAAAAGGGACTCCACTTCTACAGAAGGATGCACCATCAGTTGCAAATCTACAGAAGGATGCACCATCAGCTCCAGATCTGGCAAGTGACCCTAACACAGTGGGCCTAATACAGCAGGGCCTGCCCCTCTGCTCAGATTGGCTGAGCTCAGCTCCATCTGTAAAGGATGCTATGCCTCAAATAACAGTAGGCCACAAAAACTCAAGGAGATTCAAACAGGCTGTCTTCATGAATGTGCACCTTTAAAGAGATGTATCCAAAATGTAACTACCAAGGGCCAAGCCACCTAGCCAAACATTTTAGGAAAAAAACATAATAATTCCCACAAGATTAATAGAAAGGAATCCAATTAGTTGGATAGAAAAGACACATGTTTTCCATAGATGCCCTCTACTATTGCTTCTGGGGCTTTGGTGATTTGACCTTGTTCCCCTTTTTTCCTTTCTCTCTTCCTTCCTTCGTTCCTTTCTTGCTTTCTTTCTTTTTCTTTCTTCCTTTCTTCCTTTCTCTCTCTCTCTTTCTTTCTTTCTCTCTTTCTTTCTTTCTTTTTCTTTCTTTCATTCTTTCTTTGTCTTTGTGTCTTTCTTCCTTTCTCTCCTCTCTCTCTCTTTTGTGGAAGCTCTGGGGCTTGAACTCAGGGCATGGCTACTTTGTTTCAGTTTCTTCCTTCCCCCCACAAGATTAACAGGCTCTACTACTTGAGTCATAGCTCAACTTCTGTCTGGGTTTTTTTTTTTTTGTGGTTAAAAGGAGATAAGAGTTCCATGGAAAGCCCCCGGCACTAGGGACAGGCTTGAAATCTGAGGATTGTGGTTCAAAGCCAGCCTGTGCAGGAAAGTCCATGAGACTCTTATCTCTAACCACCAACAACACAGAAAGTAGTAGAGCTTTACTCATGCACCAAACACCCTAATTTCAAGCCCACCCAGGCACTCACTAAAAAGTGTCTCATGGAGTTTCCTGCCCAGGCTGGCTTCGAACCGCAATCCTCACATTTCAGCAACTTGAGTAGGTAGGATTACAGGTTTGAGCCATAATTTAAAAATCTTTAAATGTCTCTCTCTTTTATCATCTTCCTTTTAATCTATTTTATTGTTCTTTTTTTTTCTCTTCTTCTCCTTCTTTAGGTCAGTTCCTGTGGCCTGATGTTAGAACATAGCCACTTACTCTCTGGTTTTTTGGGGTTTTTTGCCTTGTTTTTCAATTTGAAATTAGCAGACTCTACAACTTGAGCACCAGGTCAACCACTGTTTTGTTTTTATTCTTTTGCTAGGGCTTGAAATCTGTACCTCATCACTGTTAGAGCTGGTGATTTTTTGTTTTGCTTTTGTTGTTATGCTTAATTCAAAGAAGGTGTACAAGTAGAGCCACAATTGGATTGCTGGGATGTTTTGTTACTTTTTTTTTTTAATACAGTCCTAACAGGCTTCATTCTTGAGCCACAGCTCCACTTCTGCCAGTCTGCCAATCTTTTCTTTCTTTCTTTCTTTCTTTCTTTCTTTCTTTCTTTCTTTCTTTTCTTTCTTTCTTTCTTTCTTCTCTCTCTCGCTCTCTCTCTCTCTCTCTCTCTCTCTCTCTCTCTCTCTCTCTCTCTCTCTTTTGTGGAAGCTCTGGGGCTTGAACTGGGGCATGGATACTTTGTGGGTTTTTGTTGTTGTTGTTGTTGTTTTGGCCAGTCCTGGGGCTTGGACTCAGGGCCTGAGCTCTGTTCCTGGCTTCTTTTTGCTCAAGGCTAGCACTCTGCCACTTGAGTCACAGCGCCACTTCTGGCCATTTTCTATATATGTGGTGCTGGGGAATTGAACCCAGGGCCTCATGTATAAGGGGCAAGCACTCTTGCCACTAGGCCATATCCCCAGCCCCACATGGATACTTTGTTTCAGTTTCTTTTTTTCCCCCACAAGGTTAACAGGTTCTACTACTTGAGTCACAGCTCAACTTCTGTCCTTTTTTTTTTCTTTTTGGTGGTTAATAGGAAATAAGAGTTCCATGGAAATCCTTGGGCACTAGGGACAGGCTTGAAATCTGAGGATTGTGGTTCAAAGCCAGCCTGTGCAGGAAAGTCCATGAGACTCTTATCTCTAACCACTAACAAGACAGAAAGTAGTAGAGCTTTACTCATGAGCATAGCACCCTAAGTCCAAGCCCACCCCCGGCACTCACTAAAAATTGTCTTATGGACTTTCCTGCCCAGGCTGGCTTCAAACCGCAATCCTCAGATTTCAGTGACGTGAGCTGGTAGGATTACAGGTTTGAGCCATGATTTTAAAACTTCTGATTGGCTCCTCTCTTTGACTTCCTTTTCATTTATTTATTGTTTTTTTTAAAACTTCTTTTTTATTCTTTTTATTTCTTTATTGTCAAAGTAATGTACAGAGGGGTTACAGTTTCATACGTAAGGCAGTGCATACCTTTTTGTTTTGTTTTGTTTGTTGTTGCCAGTCCTGGGGCTTGAACTCAGGGCCTGATCACTGTCCCTAGCTTCTTTTTGCTCAAGGCTAGCACTCGGTGACTTGAGCCACAGCACCACTTCTGGCTTTTTCTATGTATATTGTGCTGAAGAATCGAACGCAGGGCTTCATGCATGCTAAGCAAGCATTCTACCACTAAGTCACATTCCCAGCCCTTCACTTGATCATGAGAAGCACTCATTTCTTTTTTTTTTTTCTTTTTTCTTTTTGCCAGTCCTGGGGCTTGGACTGATAGCTTTGGAGCACCGTCACCACCAGGGGTTGTGAACACCACCCAAAGTCCTAACCCTGAAGAGTCTGCTTTCCAGAGATCTAAGCATCCAACCAAGAGATTCCAGCACTGTGGCAATCTTGACCCCAATAGAAAGGGTAGAAGTCAGGATGGTAGGTGAACTGTGATTTCTTCCTGACATTACCCTAGAAGGATGCACCCCAGAATCTCTGGGAGGGACAGAAGCTAGGATACTGAAGACATGATATTTTCCCTCCACCCTCAGGGACAACCCAAGTCGACCTCGCACTGCCTTGAGCATTCTCATAGCTTTACCTTTGTCCACCTCTAGGTCATCTGTCCTCACCATAATAAGCACAGTGGTAAGTGTGCATTTTTTCCTGCTTCTTTGTAACCATCTTATCCTTCCTTCTCTTTTCTATCTTCTCCATGAATGTTCAAGTTCATGTACTTTTTTTTCCTTTCAGTTTACCAACTCTCAAATATCCTTATATGATGTCCCACATTACAAAGAGCTCAGTCCTTTTCACAACATCACTGTCTGGACCACGGACAGCCAACTTTGCTTTGGCTTGTTTCATATGAGCTCTGGACCAAACCAAGCAAATTCCCTTATAGTAATCAGTCTAAATGACAAGTTCCTTATCGAAAGTTTGTTATCAAGACTCCATGTGGGATGGTGGAAGTTAGTTTGGGTCCTGGATTGGGCCAGCACTCAAAGCAGGAGATGTTAGAATAGGGGACGTCATGCAGGCGCCTCTGGACAGGAAGGAACAGTCCACAACAGGCCTGGAGCCCCAGGGAATGGGGAGGGGAGTGACCCAGGGAGAAGCTCTGCTTGAGAGCTAAGGGTGGGAACAGCCCAGCGGCCCCCAGGGAAAGCTCAGGGCAGGTGCTAAGTCTTCCCAGCAATTGCCCACTTGGGGGCTCCAGGTCGCTGCCCTTTCAGCAGATATTGTTGCTGTTATTTTACTGGGTCCTGGAACTTGAACTCTCTGGGCCTAGGTGCTGTCCCTGAGCTTTTGTGGTCCAGGCTAGTACTCCACTACTGAAGCCATAGCTCCACTTCTGGCCCTTTGGGGTTCATTAGAGATAAAAGTCTCTCAGACTTTTCCTGCCCAGGCTGGTTTTAAATTGCAGCCTCCTGAGTAGCTGAGATTATAGATGTGAGCCACCAGCACCTGACTAAAACAGATTTATTTTCTACATTTCCTTTTTCTGAGCCTCAAGTTTCTCACCCATGAAATGGATATAAATAGGTGTACATACCAGTAGTGACCATTTCTGCAGTATTCCTTTGTGTGAAGACCAGTGTTAAATATTTTACACGTATGCTTAGGGTTTTTGTCTCACAAACATGGTGGGGGGGGTCACTTCATTTATTACCCAGAAGTTATTAAGCCAGAGGTGGAACTGTGGCTCAAGTGGTAGAATGCTAGTCTTGAGTGGAAAAAGCTAAGGGACAATGTCTAGGCCCCTAAGCTCAAGCCCCAATACTGAGGGGCTGGAGAGAGGGAGAGGAGAGGGAAGGGTGAGACAGATAGGAGAGGAGAAAGAATGAACAAACAAGATTAAAGGCAGAGGGCTGGGAATATGGCCTAGTGGCAAGAGTGTTTGCTTTGTATGCATGAAACCCTGGGTTGATTGCCCAGCACCACATATATAGAAAATGGCCAGAGGTGGCGCTGTGGCTCACGTGGCAGAGTGCTAGCCTTGAGCAAAAAGGAAGCCAGGGACAGTGTTCAGGCCCTGAGTCCAAGGCCCAGTACTGGCCAAAAAAAAAAAAAAAAAAAAAGATTAAAGGCAAAGAAGTCAAGCCTTGCAATAGGTGCATTCTCAACTATGGCCACCAGAGGGTAGCAAAGACAGGCAAAGGAATCAGCCTTAATTTCAATGAAAAAAAACAAATATATATATATATATTGGTGGGGGGGGCTAGCTACAAATTTACTATTGCATCATGACCCTAAGAATTTGAGTTTTATGTGTCAAATGATTTACAATCATTAACTAGGTAAATTCTCATCATAAACCTATGAGATGATTTCTTTTTCTTTTTCTTTTTTTTAAGGTCTGAGACTGGGACTTGATACCTGATCCTTGGCTGGCCCTCTACTAACTGAGCCACGCCTCCAACTCCAAGATTTGCGATTTCTAATTTATAAAGGAGGATAATGAGACAGGGCTGTCATTTCCCAGTCGGAGAACGTGACATGAATTAAATACCTGGCATGACTGTTTCCAACACTTTTCTATGCTGATACATTGGGAAATGTGTGCACACTTGTGTTGGTTGTGTTGTGTTGGTTCATGTGTGTGCACATGTAACTCTGGAGACCACGTCCATTGATATGTGTGTTTTGAAAATTCTGATCACAGTGTGTGTGTGTGTGTGTGTGTGTTTATGTGTGTGTGTGTTAACCTTCCTGTGATGCTATAAAACACTAACATGGGGGCTGGGAATACATCCTAGTGGTAGACTGCTTGCCTTGTATATATGAAGCCCTGTGTTCAATTCCTCAGCACCACACATATAGAAAAAAGCCGGAAGTTGTGCTGTGGCTCAAAAGTAGAGTGCTAGCCTTGACCAAAGGAAGCCACGAACAGTGCTTAGATAGCAAGATGAGAAAGAGAGGAAAAGACAGAGAGAGAGAGAGAGAGAGAGAGAGAGAGAGAGAGAGAGAGAGAGAGAGAGAGAAGCTGAACAGGATCCAGAGCCCCGGTGGGGACAGATAAGAAATGATGGCAAATTCCCTTGAGGCCAGCACAGCCGAGAGGGCTTTGTCTGTGCCTCGGGTTCCAGTACTGAAAAGCCAGCATTCTAACAGATTCCAGTGACAAATCCTGCCACCACACCCACACTAGAAGCCCCAGGGTGACTCAAGGTTCCATTTCCTGAGGACGGGCAAAGAGCGGTGCAAAGGAGAACCAAGTGTGGGAAACAGTTGGGGGGATAGGTGAAGGGGATGTGGAGTATGGCAATCCCTAGAAATAGGGGTTCCCCCCACCATGGGGTCCTTTCCACCCCACCCACCCTCTGACATGGTGGCCACACCTGAGCCCGTCCACTGCTCCCTGCCCTTTTTTTACAGATAGCGAAACTGAGGCATGGTGAAGTACAAACATGTCGGGGTCTAAAACAAACAATGGAAGCCGGGCACTGGTGGCTCATACCTATCATCCTTACTCAGGAAGCTGAGGTCTGAGAATCACGGTTCAAAGCTATCCTGGGCCGGAAAATTCCTTGAGACTCTTGCCTCACCAAAAGAGCCAGAAGTGAAGCTGTGGCTCAAGTGGTAGTGCACTAGCTTGAGCAAAGAAGCTCAGGGACAGCACCTGGGCTCTGAGTTCAAGTCCCAGGATCCATACACAGAACAGAAAGAAAGAAAGAAAGAAAGAAAGAAAGAAAGAAAGAAAGAAAGAAAGAAAGAAAGAAAGAAAGAAGGAAGGAAGGAAGGAAGGAAGGAAGGAAGGAAGGAAGGAAGGAAGGAAGGAAGGAGATGGAATTGGGTTCCAGTACCTCATACCTGTAGTCCTAGCTTACTCAGTAGGTAGAAATCTGTGGACTGCAGAAAATTCCCCAGGAGCCTAATTTCCAATGAAACAGTGAAAAACAAACACCCACAAGTAGAAGTATGGCTTAGAGGGTAGAATGCCAGCCTTGAGTGGAAGAAGCTAAGCAGAGGTATAAGGCCTGAGTTCAAGCCCAAGTACCAGCATCCTCTCCCCACCCACAAAAAAATGGATAGGTGTAGCAGAATGGGGAGAGGGTGAAGAAAGAGATTGAGGCGTGGAAAGCCCCTAGGAGAAGCCCAAAGGAGTCTGGTAGGACCCAGCAATAGAGCTGACAGGGGATTTAACCAGAGAGTTCTAGAGGAGTGATGTTCTCACCCACCCACTCCAGGGGTGGCCGGCTTCCCCTCATCATAGTTTATCTTTCAGCTGGGGACACAGCTAGCCATGGCCAGCAACTCAGGCTCCATGGCACACAGCTTCTGATCTTTAGACAAGTAAACAAGTCTTGGCTTGGCCTGGTGGCCCTGCCCTGCCTTGCCCTGGAAACATAGGGGAATTGGGGGGGGGGAGGAATCCTGCAGACCTGTGTGCCCCCAGTAGACATGTGTGCAGTGGGTGTTCAGGCTTAGGAGGCAGAAACCAGGCTCTGCCAATCCACTCGTGGTTAGATGTGGGGACTGAGAATGTCCAGTCCATCTATCCTGCCATCAGCCTGTCTGCCATCAGCCTGTCTGCCTGCCTGTCTCTCTGTCTGCCTGTCCACTGGAGCTTCTTAGGGATTGTTTCTTTACTGTAAGAAGACTAGGTTGGACCAGGCTCTGATGATTCACTTAGCCTCACTCAGGAAGCTAAGATCAGAAGATCACAGTTCAAACCCAGCCTAGAGGGGAAACTCTGTAAGATCTCTTATCACCAGTTAACCACCCAAGAAACCAGAAGTGGAGCTGTGGCGAAAGTACTAAAGCATTCGCATTGAGCAAGAAAAGCTCGGAGACAGAGCCCAGGCCCTGAGTTCAAGCCCTAGGACCAGCCTTAAAGAAAATAAAATTTTAAGACCAGGTTGAAATCAGGAATCACAACATGAACTTGGGGCACAGAGTACACACCAACAAGCACAGACGGTACAATGACACCTTCTCTGGGCTTCAGAGGCCTCTGTGCTTGGGCCTACAAAGGCCCCAACACCCCACACCACCACCCCGTGTCTACTACACTTCTAGAAGTTTCCCACCCACTCTGCCTGCAGCTCTTCTTATCTTGGGTAGACCAGGAGGCAGCTGACTGCTAGGAAAGCCCCACCCTGGGGGGGCAGGGGGCAACCAGATCAAGGTTCCCCTGGGCCTGTTAGAGCCTGATAGAGATTGCTGAATTGAGGGGGGGGGGCTTTATCAGCTGGCCCTGTGTGGTGAGGAGGCCAGGTGAGCTGGGTCCTAGGTTCTGAGTGGCGGAGATACAACATTCAACCTTTTTCTGGTTTGTTTGTTGTCGTTTTGTCAGTCCTGGGTCTTGAACTCAGGGCCTCGGCACTGTCCCTGAGTTTCTTTTGCTCAAGGCTAGCACTCTACCACTTGAGCCACAGTGCCACTTCTGGCGTTTTCTGTTTATGTGGTGCTGAGGAATCAAACCCAGGGCTTCATGCATGCTAGGCAAGCACTCTACCACTAAGCCACATTCCCAGCCAGTAGTCAACTATGTAATGAACTGGATCATAGCATCCAGAACAGTGTGGTGACTTAGAGTAGTCTCTAGCCACAGATTTCTTAACTGCACACTAGTCAGAACTTAATCTCCCTGATCCTCAGTTTTCTCAGCTCTGAAACCTCCTGTGATATAATGGCTCATGCCTGCAATCGTAGCTACTCAGGAGGCTGAGGTCCAAAGATGGTAGTTCGAATCCAGGCTGGGCAGGAAAGTCTGAGACGCTCATCTCCAATTAACCACCAGAGAACCAGAAGGAGTGCTGTGGCTTAAAGTAGTAGAGTGCTAGCTTTGAGCAAAAGAGCTCAGGGTCAGCACCCAGGCCCTGAGTTCAAGCCCCACAACCAACAAAAACCAAAGAAAAGGAAAAGCTAAGGAAGAAGGAGAGGCCCTCAGTTCAAGCCCCAGGATAGGTGTGCACACACATGGGCACACATATATTCTCTCTCTACACACACACACACACACACACACACACACACACACAGCTTTGTGGATAAAGGAAATTGATACTATCTTCACTGTTGATGGCTATGTGCTTCCTGGAGGACAGGCAACCTCATTCCCGGAAGAGACGAGCACCTTCCAGACGATGTAAAAACAGTGGATGGGTGTGGCTTCACCAAGCACGGTGGGGCTCAGTCTTCTGAGCAGATGAGGCCTCAGAAGTCCTGTGCATGGGGCTCTCATACCTCCAGATGCAATGAGGCCTCAACTCCAGAGATAGCACCAAACAACCTGCCATTCAGTGGAGGCTGCAGGCTCACGCCACAGGCCCATTCCTCCCCAATCAAAGAGATCTGGGAAGCTAGGCACTGGTGGCTCATGTCTATAATCATAGCTACTTAGGTGGCTGAGATCTGAGGGTCACAGTCCAAAGCTAGCCTGGGCTGGCAAATCCATGAGACTCTATCTCCAATAAACTACCAAAAAGTTGGATGTGGGGCTGTGGCTTACGGAACAGCACCCAAGCCCTGATTTCAGGTCCCAGGACCAGCACTACATTACAAAAGAGATGTGGGCATCTTCTGGGTTGCTGCCTTTCTCTACATGTGCCTTCCTACCTGCCCCTCAAAGGCACCTTGGGAAGGCCAAACTGCTCCCATCAGCCAGCCACAGGACAAGCAAGGACTGACCAACTCTGGGCCAGCCTGATAAGGCAGGGGACACAAGACCACACACATGGACGCCCACACCCAAAGCCATGAGTCTACTGTAAGTCCAGATTGACAGGCAAAGGCCAGGAGCAACAGTGGAGACTGACTCTCAAGTCTTAGAATCTCATGTTTACAGCCTAGAATTCTGACCTGGGAAAAACCCCAGCGACTTACACTCAGGGTAATAGAGCACTAGCCTTAAACTGAAGAGGTCAGGGACAGCACCCAGGCCCTGAGTTCAAGCATCAGAACCAGCACGCGCATGTGCGCACAAATGCAGAAAGATTGAGAGGAAGAAAGGAAGAAAAAAATAGAAGGGAGAAAAAAAGAAGGGAAGAAAGAAGAAGGATGGAGGAAAAGGGAGGGAAGGAAGGAAAGAAGGAAGGAAGGAAGGAAGGAAGGAAGGAAGGAAGGAAGGAAGGGAAAGAAAGGAAGGAAGGAAGGAAGGAAGGAAAGAAGGAAGGAAGGAAGGAAGGAAGGAAGGAAGGAAGGAAGGAAGGGAAAGGAAGGAAGGAAGGAAGGAAGGAAGGAAGGAAGGAAGGAAGGAAGGAAGGGAAAGGCTTTACAGTAGTGTGTGCCGAGCATGTATGAAAGTTTGGGTTTGACTCATCTACACTACGTAAGCAGAAAAGGCTGGAAGTGGCGCTGTGGTTCAAGTGGCAGAGTGCTAGCCTTGAGCAAAAAGAAGCTCAGGGACAGAGCCCAAGCCCTGAGTTCAAGCCCCACGACTGCCCCAACCCCCCCTACCCCACCCCCTGAAAAATAAAATAAAACAAGAGAGCCCGGGGCCTTGGTAATACTTCTTATCCTAGCTGAGGAGATCTCAGGAGGCTGAGAGCTAAGGATCCACATGGAAAGACAAGCAAAGGAAGGAAAGTACATGAGACTCTTAGGTCAACTCACCAGCGACAGGTTGGAAGTGGGGGCTGGGAATGTGGCTTAGCTGTGGTTAGTCTCTCCACCGCAGAGAGGCCAGGATGCGGCGCCTGCCACAGGGAGGCCGAGGGCCTGGGCCTGCAGCGCGGGAGACCTGGAGGCGCTGGACCGCAGTCCTCGGGGTTCCTGAGATGCCGCCACGCGGGTGACCGCGGCAGCCATCTCGTGCCACGCGGGTGACCGCGGCGTCCACCTCGGGCCACGCGGGTGACCGCGGCGTCCACCTCGGGCCACGCGGATGACTGTGCGAAGTCCTCTTCGGGCCTCGCGGGTGACTGCGGCGTCCACCTCGGGCCTCGCAGGTGACCGCGGCGTCCACCTCGCGTGCTTGGCGGCGGTCCTCGGGCCCTCGCGTCCTTGACAGCGGCTGGTGCTCGAGGCCTAGGCGCAAGACCGCCACGGGGGCCGATGTCACCGGTACCGCCTGTGATTGGTCCATCCCTCGGTGTTGTCACGGGCCTGCCTGTGATTGGCCCATTTCCTCACCTGTCATTCCGAGGCCAGGCTGCAGTTGCAGAAGGCGGTTCCTTCCTCCCTTGTGGTGCTGAGCGATCCCGACTGAACTCCTGCGATCAGACAAAAGGCTGCACTGAAACCTGAGCGAGGTTGAAGCTTTCATTTGGGGGTGGGGGTGGGGGGAGGGAGGGAGGCTTGGGGTGGTGTGGGTTGGGGGGATTTCCATTATTCTGGGGGTTATACTGTGCTAAGCTGAGCTATTGTTGAAGTGATTTAGCTAAGTTTAATTAAGATTTAATACCCACCACATTGCT
Organism: Perognathus longimembris pacificus; assembly: GCF_023159225.1. Classification (NCBI taxonomy): domain Eukaryota; kingdom Metazoa; phylum Chordata; class Mammalia; order Rodentia; family Heteromyidae; genus Perognathus; species Perognathus longimembris. The sequence goes on from NW_025961112.1 coordinate 352,830, forward strand.
TTATCTAAGTTTAAGATTACATACCTACCCTACTATTTAGCTAAGTTTAAGATTTGTTACCTGGCGTATATATCCAGATAAGTCTACTTAAGATTCACGACCCAACACATTTCCCTAGCTGTCCCATCAAGAATATGGAGTTAAGTCACAGCGAATGTACCACATTCTCCTCCCAAGACGAGGAGGCCCTTACCAGCCAATACTATGTATATCACACCATTGGCTCTGGCACCTATGGGCATGTGAAGAAGGCCTGTCACCACCTCACAGACAAAGAGGTAGCAGTGAAAGTACTGCAGACAAGAGACTACCCCATACTGGTAGAAAATGAGGTGGACATTGTTAAGTCCCTGAGTCACCCCCACCTGATCAGGGTGTACCAAGTGATCCAGGGAGAGGAACACACATATTTGGTCATGGAAATGGCCACCAAGGGAAACCTACAGACCTGGATCCAAAATTCACGCTGCCTTTTTGAGAACGAAGCCAGAAAGCTTCTGCAGCAGATATTAAGTGCTGTGCAGTACTGCCATGTCAACTGGATTGCGCACCTCGACCTAAAGCCTGACAACATCCTACTGGATGAATACGGCAATGCCAAAGTCAGCGACTTTGGGTTAAGTGTAAGAGTTGCCCCAGGGCAGTTGCTCACAGAAGTCCGAGGAGCCTATGTCTTCCGTGCCCCTGAGATCTACTTGAAGCAAGCGTATGATGGCTTCAAGGTCGATGTGTGGTGTCTGGGCACAATACTTTTGTTTATGGTGACGGGACAATTCCCTTTTCAAGGAAGCAATAGCAACCAGCTACGTGAAGCAATTGTGAATGGCAGGTATGAGATACCATTTCACTTGAGTGCAAAAGGACAAAGCATCATTTCCCAGTTCTTAACTGTAAATCCAGAATACAGGCCGAATATACAACAAGTCATGGTGCACCCATGGTTGGCTCCGATTGAGGAAGGCTCCCTGTATCGGGATGAGCAACTGACCAATCACCTAGACCCCCTGGTTGTCAACATAATGTGTGACATGGGCTACACCGAGCGTCAGATCCACGAGTCAGTAACACAGAGGACATTTGATGCCGTGATGGCCACCTACCTGCTTCTACAAAGGGACTTCAAGTCAGACAGTGTCAGCTCTGCACAATTTGAACACTTGGGTACTGGAAAATACACAACTTTCACAAACCTTTCCACCTTCCCTCTAGAGGAAAGAGAGAGTTTACCTTCCCAGATTCAATCTTCACCAATGCCATCTCAGTTTCTGAGGGCCTGGGATGAGAAGCAGAGTGGCAGAAATGCCTTCCCACCTGCCATTCCCAACTGCTTCTTGCAGAGGAGTTCCAGTCCCACTATTCTCTCCCAGGTAGACCTGGAGCCTGCCCTCCACTGCTCCTCCACCCCCAAGAACTACGGGGAAATGGGTTTGCCTTCCCAGATTCAATCTTCACCATTGCCATCTCAGTTTCTGTGGGCCTGGGATGAGAAGCAGAGTGGCAGAAGTGCCTCTCCACCTGCCATTCCCCTCTGCTTCCTGCAGAAGAGCTCCATTCCCAGTATCCTCTCCCAGGTAGACCTGGAGCCTGCCCTCCACTGCACCTCCACCCCCAAGAACTACGGGGAGATGGGTTTACCTTGCCAGATTCAATCTTCACCATTGCCATCGCAGTTTCTGTGGGCCTGGGATGAGAAGCAGGGTGGCAGAAGTGCCTCCCCACCTGCCATTCCCCTCTGCTTCCTGCAGAGGAGATCCAGTCCCATGGTCCTCTCCAAGGAAGACCTGGAGCCTGCCCACCACTGCTCCTCCAACCCCAAGAACCACGTGGAGATGGGTTTACCTTCCCAGATTCAATCTTCACCATTTCCATCTCAGTTTCTCTGGGCGAGGGATGAGAAGCAGAGTGGCAGAAGTGCGTCCCCACCTGCCGTTCCCCTCTGCTTCTTGCAGAGAAGCTCCAGGCCCAGTATCCTCTCCCAGGTAGACCTGGAGCCTGCCCTCCATTGCTTTTCCACCCCCAAAAACTACAGGGAGATGGGTTTACCTTGCCACATTCAATCTTCACCATTGCCATCTCAGTTTCTGTGGGCCTGGGATGAGAAGCAGAGTGGTAGAACTGCCTCCCCACCTGCCATTCCCCTCTGCTTCTTGCAGAGGAGCTCCATTCCCAGTATCCTCTCCCAGGTAGACCTGGAGCCTGCCCTACACTGCTTCTCGACCCCCAAGAACTATGGGGAAATGGGTTTACCTTCCCAGATTCAAACTTCTCCATTACCATCTCAGTTTCTGTGGGCCTGGGATGAGAATCCGTGTGGAAGAATTGTCTCCCCACCTGCCAATCCCCTCTGCTTCTTGCAGAGGAGCTCCAGTCGCAGTATCCTCTCCCAGGTAGACCTGGAGCCTGCATTCCATTGCTTCTCCACCCCCAAAAACTACGGGGAGATGGGATTACCTTGCCAGATTCAATCTTCACCATTGCCATCTCAGTTTCTGTGGGCCTGGGATGAGAAGCAGAGTGGCAGAAATGCCTCCCCACCTGCCAATCCCCTCTGCTTCTTGCAGAGGAGTTCCAGTCCCAGTCTCCTCTCCAGGAAGACATGGAGCCTGCCCTCCACTGCTCCTCCACCCTCAAGAACCTCGGGGAGATGGGTTTACCTTCCCAAATTCAATCTGTGCCATTGCCATATCAGTTTCTGTGGGCCTGGGATGAGAAGCAGAGTGGCAGAGGTGCCTCCCCACCTGCCGTTCCCCTCTGCTTCTTACAGAGGAGCTCCAGTCCCAGTATCCTCTCCCAGGGAGACCCAGAGCCTGCCCTCCGTTGCTTTTCCACCCCTCAAAACTACGGGGAGATGGGTTTACCTTGCCAGATTCAAACTTCTCCATTGCCATCTCAGTTTCTGTGGGCCTGGGATGAGAATCCGTGTGGAAGAATTGACTCCCCGCCTGCCATTCCCCTCTGCTTCTTGCAGAGGAGCTCCGGTCCCAGTATCCTCTCCCAGGTAGGTCTGGACCCTGCCCTCCATTACTTTTCCACCCCCAAAAACTACGGGGAGATGGGTTTACCTTGCCAGATTCAATCTTCACCATTGCCATCTCAGTTTCTGTGGGCCTGGGATGAGAAGCAGAATGGCAGAAGTGCCTCCCCACCTGCCATTCCCCTCTGCTTCTTGCAGAGGAGCTCCAGTCCCAGTATCCTCTCCCAGGGAGACGCAGAGCCTGCCCTCCATTGCTTTTCCAAGCCCAAAAACTATGGGGAGATGGGTTTATCTTGCCAGATTCAAACTTCTCCATTGCCATCTCAGTTACTGTGGGCCTGGAATGAGAATCCGTGTGGAAGTGTTGTCTCCCCACCTGCCATTCCCCACCGCTTCTTGCAGAGGAGCTCCGGTCCCAGTATCCTCTCCCAGGTAGACCTGGAGCCTGCATTCCATTGTTTCTCCACCCCCAAAAATTACGGGGAGATGGGTTTACCTTGCCACATTCAATCTTCACCATTGCCATCTCAGTTTCTGTGGGCCTGGGATGAGAAGCAGAGTGGCAGACCTGCCTCCCCACCTGCCATTCCCCTCTGCTTCTTGCAGAGGAGCTCCAATACCAGTATCCTCTCACAGGTAGACCTGGAGCCTGCCCTCCATTGCTTCTACACCCCCAAAAACTACGGGGAGATGGGTTTACCTTGCCAGATTCGATCTTCACCATTGCCATCTCAGTTTCTGTGGGCCTGGGATGAGAAGCAGAGTGGCAGACCTGCCTCCCCACCTGCCATGCCCCTCTGCTTCTTGCAGAGGAGCTCCAGTCGCAGTATCCTCTCCCAGGGAGACCCAGAGCCTGCCCTCCATTGCTTTTCCACCCCCAAAAACTATGGGGAGATGGGTTTATCTTGCCAGATTCAAACTTCTCCATTGCCATCTCAGTTACTGTGGGCCTGGGATGAGAATCCGTGTGGAAGAATTGTCTCCCCACCTGCCAATCCCCTCTGCTTCTTGCAGAGGAGCTCCAGTCGCAGTATCCTCTCCCAGGTAGACCTGGAGCCTGCATTCCATTGCTTCTCCACCCCCAAAAACTACGGGGAGATGGGATTACCTTGCCAGATTCAATCTTCACCATTGCCATCTCAGTTTCTGTGGGCCTGGGATGAGAAGCAGAGTGGCAGACCTGCCTCCCCACCTGCCATGCCCCTCTGCTTCTTGCAGAGGAGCTCCAGTCGCAGTATCCTCTCCCAGGGAGACCCAGAGCCTGCCCTCCATTGCTTTTCCACCCCCAAAAACTATGGGGAGATGGGTTTATCTTGCCAGATTCAAACTTCTCCATTGCCATCTCAGTTACTGTGGGCCTGGATGAGAATCCGTGTGGAAGAATTGTCTCCCCACCTGCCAATCCCCTCTGCTTCTTGCAGAGGAGCTCCAGTCGCAGTATCCTCTCCCAGGTAGACCTGGAGCCTGCATTCCATTGCTTCTCCACCCCCAAAAACTACGGGGAGATGGGATTACCTTGCCAGATTCAATCTTCACCATTGCCATCTCAGTTTCTGTGGGCCTGGGATGAGAAGCAGAGTGGCAGAAATGCCTCCCCACCTGCCAATCCCCTCTGCTTCTTGCAGAGGAGTTCCAGTCCCAGTCTCCTCTCCAAGGAAGACATGGAGCCTGCCCTCCACTGCTCCTCCACCCTCAAGAACCTCGGGGAGATGGGTTTACCTTCCCAAATTCAATCTGTGCCATTGCCATATCAGTTTCTGTGGGCCTGGGATGAGAAGCAGAGTGGCAGATGTGCCTCCCTGCCTGCCATTCCCCTCTGCTTCTTGCAGAGGAGCTCCAGTCCCAGTGTCCTCTCCAAAGAAGACCTGGAACCTGCCCTCCACTGCTCCTCCACCCACAAGAACCTCGGGGAGATGGGTTTACCTTCCCAAATTCAATCTGTGCCATTGCCATATCAGTTTCTGTGGGCCTGGGATGAGAAGCAGAGTGGTAGAAGTGCCTCCCTGCCTGCCATTCCCCTCTGCTTCTTGCAGAGGAGCTCTAGTCCCAGTCTCCTCTCCAAGGAAGACATGGAGCCTGCCCTCCACTGCTCCTCCACCCCCAAGAACCTCGGGGAGATGGGTTTACCTTCCCAAATTCAATCTGTGCCATTGCCATATCAGTTTCTGTGTGCCTGGGATGAGAAGCAGAGTGGCAGAAGTGCCTCCCTGCCTGCCATTCCCCTCTGCTTCTTGCAGAGGAGCTCCAGTCCCAGTCTCCTCTCCAATGAAGAGCCCAAGCCTGCCCTCCACTGCTCTTCCACCCCCAAGAACCACGGGGAGATGGGTTTACCTTCCCAGATTCAATCTATGCCATTGCCATATCAGTTTCTCTTGGCCTGGGATGAGAAGCAGAGTGGCAGAAGTGCCTCCCTGCCCGCCATTCCCCTCTATTTACTGCAGAGGCGCTCCAGTCCCATGGTCCTCTCCCAGGAAGACCTGGAGACTGCCCTCCACTGCTCCTCCACCCCCAAGAGCCAGGGGGAGATGCAGCGCTGCAACGCCAAATCCCAATCCCTGCTCCCTGCATGGCTTGGATATGAGAACAGCCTCTGCAGGGTTAGCAAGAGTCAGGGCTGCAAGGAGCCTGGAATGGGGCCTAGCAGATTCTCCTGGAATGAATGTCAAATGCAGCCAGAGGAGGCTGCACAGCAACTGCCCACTGTTGTGTCCCCAGCGTGCTCAGGAAACTCCCCTGGCTGCTGTTGTTTTGGGGGCAGAAACAACACATCCGAGGAAAATGCCCTTCCCTCTGGGCAGCCTCAGGATGATTACAGAGACTCTAGACCCAGGAGAGAGCAGGGAAGAACGGGGGTGTTTGGCAGGATAGTCGCTGCCCTTTGCAGACTGTGCTGCTGTGTGCTTCCCCAGGAAGAGAACATTTCCAGGGATGGCAGAGACTGAAAGACCAAAGTCACTGAGAGCAAGATGCCCTGTCATTGACTCACACAACCCCAGTCAGGGGATTTGGAACAACAGGGGCATGCAAGGGAACCTGAGCTGGAGGCTCTGAACACTGTTAACCTCATAGAAGGCTGCTCTGATGGTCACCAATTGTCCTGCCTGAAAACACTCGACTGATTTTCTTCCCCAAAAATAAAAGAAGTGAAAGTCCTGCAAAGTCAACAGGAACATTCATCTGAAGGAAACAACTGCGATCCCACTGTCTGTGGTTGCCTGAAAACGCTGTCGGCTCCATATTCTCCATCCTTAGCACACTTAGGATGAACGCGCATAGTGCAGAGGTGTTGGGTCCCACTTTAAACCTAGCTAAATCATTCATCGCTTAAGCTTCAAGTTGTTTTTTAATTAGTTCTAATTTTACTTGTAGTGTGTATACAATTCCCTATAGCCTTCCTTTAGAAATGAACATGGTATAAATTAATTCTATAAGTGATTTTATAAGTATAATATAACCCTCCCTTCTTTAAAATCCTAAAAAAAATAATAATAAATTAAAAAAAAACACAAAGAGAAGCAAAGCAGCCTAGATGGCTGCTGGTGATGGGGTTGACTTGGGCGCAGCCCCTCGGGCGAGCAAGCGCCTGAGTGATGACCTCTGCTGGTGCCCACAGCCCCCTCCCGGGCCGGGTCTCTGCCCAGAGCTCAGGGAATAAGGAAGTCAGGTGGAGCCCAGCCTATCAATTCTCCCAAGGCTGCACAGCCCCAGGGGGCAGAGCACAGAGCTCCATCTCCACATAGGCTGAGAACTAAACAACCCTTCCTTCCTTCCTTCCTTTCTTTTGTTATTCCTTTCTCTTTTTTATTCCTTCTGCTTCTTTCTCCCTTCTTTTGTTCTTTGATTCTTTCTTTTCTTTTCTCCCTCTCTCTCTCTTTCTTTCTTTTGCTTTCTCTGTTTCTCTCTTTTTTTCTTTCCTGTATGTGTGTGATTTATTGCTTACAATTCTCATGGTTTTTCCCACCTGGCCAGGGTGAGAATTAAGATTCACAACCATCAGCCTACTGAGAATCTAGAATTTCAGGCAAGAACAAACATCACTCTGATAGCTAAGATCTTTCAGGGGCTTTTCTCTTCTATTACCTTCCTATTCATTCATATTATTATTATTTTTTTATTGTTGCTACAGAGTTGGGGTCTGCTAACCCTAGAGCTTATTTATGCTCAGGCCTGAAAATACTTCTTGTTTGTCTTTTTCCTTCCTTCCTTCTTTCCTTCCTTCCTTCCTTCCATCCTTCCTTCCTCCCTCCCTCCCTCCCTCCCTCTTTCCATCCCTTCCATCTTTCCATCTTCCTTTCTTTCTTTATCTCTCTCTTTCTTTCTTTCCTTCTTTCGTTCTTTTCTTAATTCCTTCTTTCCTTCCATCCTTCCTTCCTTCTTTCCTTCCTTCCTTCCTTCCTTCTTTCCTTCCTTCAGTCCTTCCTTCCTTCCTTCCTTCCTGGTGTAGTTGTGTGTTTTCCTTCTAGCAGGCTCTTCAATTTCCGACAAAGCTCAGCTTGTGACATTTTATTTATTTGAGTGGTAATCCTGCTGATCCTAAGGATGGAACTCAGGGACTGCCTGCCAATTTTCCCCAATTTCTGTATGTTATTTTGTTTTTGCTCAGTATTAGCAGGATTCACACCTTGAGCAACAGTGGAACTTCTGGCTTTTTGTTGGTGGTGGTGGTGGTTCTGTGTGTGCTGGTTGGGTCTGGTGGGTGAACCCAGACACTTGCTACATTTCCTCATTTTTTCCCTCAAAGCTAGCAGGCTCTCCAAGTTTACCCACAAGGGCATTTCTGCCATTGTGTGTATGGGGTGGTGGGGGTGGGGCGGGTTTTATGTTTTATTTTTGTTTTTATTTTATTTTATTTTGTATTTATTTTTATTTTATTTTATTGTATTGTATTTTTATTTATTTTTGTTTTTCGGTTCTTCTTGTAGGGCTTGAACTCAGGGCCTCATCACTGTCCATGAGTGGTTGCTTTTTTTTTTTTTTTTTGGCCAGTCCTGGGCCTTGGACTCAGGGCCTGAGCACTGTCCCTGGCTTCTTCCCGCTCAAGGCTAGCACTCTGCCACTTGAGCCACAGCACCACTTCTGGCCATTTTCTGTATATGTGGTGCTGGGGAATCGAACCTTGGGCCTCGTGTATCCGAGGCAGGCACTCTTGCCGCTAGGCTATATCCCCAGCCCGAGTGGTTGCTTTTTTGTTTTTGTGTCTACGCTTAAATCAAAGAAGGTGTTCAGTTAGAGCCAAAACTTGATTGTTGGAATGTGTTTGCTTTTTCTTTTCTTTTTTTAATTGAAGGCTAGCAGGCTCTCCTACTTGAGCCAGAGATCAACTTCAGTCCTTTTTCTTTTTTCTTGGTGGCTACTAGGAGAAAAGAGTCCATGGGTAGCCAAGGGCACTACACACAGGGTCCTAAAATCTGACGTTTGCAGTTTGCTAGGAGTAAAGACATGAACCACGCCCAAGAGACTGTTTATTCTTTTTCTTTCTTTCCTTTCTCTCTCTCTCTTTCTTTATTCTTTCTTTTTTTCTTTCTCTCTTTTTTTGTGGATGCTCTGGGACTTGAACTCAAGGCATGGCTACTTTGTCCCAGTTTCTTTCCCCCCTCTCCACACACAAGTTTTGCAGTCTCTACTACTTGAATCACAGCTTAACGTCTGCCTGTTTCCTTTCTTTCTTGCTCTCTTTCTCCTTTTCTTTCGTTCTTTCCTCTCTTTCTCTTTTTCTTTCATTCTCATTCTCTTTCTTGCTTTCTATTTCTCTCTTTCTCTTTCCTCTTTCTTCCTGTGTCTTTCTCTCTGTCTCTCATTTTCTCTCTCTTTTCTTTTTCTCTCTTTCCATTTTTCCTTTCTGTCTCTCTTTCTCTGTCTCCTTTCTTTCTTTCTTTCTTTCTTTCTTTCTTTCTTTCTTTCTTTCTTTCTTTCTTTCTTTCTTTCTTTCTTTCTTTCTTTCTTTCTTTCTTTCTCTCTCTATCTTTCTGGTGGTTAAAAAGAGATAAGTGTCCACGAGAATCCTAATGCACTTACAGTGTCCAAAAATCTGAGGATTGTGGTTTGAAGACAGCCTGGGCAGGAAAGTCCATGAGACTCATCTCAGTTAACCACCAATACACAGAGAGCAATAGAGCCTAGTCTTGAGTAGAACACCACAAGTTCAATCCCACCCCTGGCACACACAAAAACAAGCCTCATGGACTTTCCTGCCCAGGCTGGCTTCAAACCGCAATCCTCAGATTTCACCTAGAAGGAGCAGCTTACATTACAGATGTCAGTTTCTATCTTTAAAACTTTAATTGGCTCTTCTTTGCCTTCCTTTTCAGTTTTGGTTCTTGAGGTTTTTTCTTGTTAGTGCAGTTTTATGGCTTGGTACTAATGGCCTGCCCACTCTCCTTGAAGTTTCTCTCTCTCTGTCTGTTTCTCTCTCTCTCTCTCTCTGTCTATGTCTCTCTGTTTCTCTCTCTTTAGAGCAGACCTCACACCTTGAGCCATAGCTAAACATTTTTTTTTTGCCAATCATGGACCTTGAACTCAGGGCCTGAGCACTGTCCCTGGCTTCTTTTTGTTCAAGGTTAGCACTCTGCCACTTGAGCCACGGCGCCACTTCTGGTCGTTTTCTTTATATGTGGTGCTGGGGAATCGAACCCAAGGCTTCATGTATAGGAGGCAAGCACTCTTGCCACTAGGCCATATCCCCAGCCCCTGGGTTTTCTTCTTGTTTTGGGCTTTTTTGTTATTGTTCAGTAGTGAGGCTTGAACTCTGGGCCTGAGCACTGTCCCTGAGCTCTTCAGCACCAGTCTAGAGCTCTACCACTTTGAGCCACAGAGCCACTTGGGATTTTCGGGTGGTTCCTTGGAGATAAGAGTCTCATGGACTTTCCTGCTCAGGCTGGCTTTGAACCATGATCCTCAGATCTCAGCCTCCAGAGTTAGCTTGGATTACAGACTTGAGCCACTTCTGCATGGCTGGTTTTTCTTTATTTTTTTCTTTCTTTCCTTTTCCTCTGTCTCTGTCTTTTTCTCTCTCTGTCTCTCTGTCTTTCTCTTTTGGTTTCTCTCTCTCTTTTTATTTTATTTGTGGAAGCTCTGGGGCTTGAACTCAGGGTACGGTTACTTTGTTTCAGTTTCTTCCCCGCCCCCACAAGGTTAACAGGCTCTACTACTTCAGTCACAGCTTAACTTCTGTCTGTGCTTTTTGTTTTTCTTGGTGGTTAATAGGAGATAAGAGTTCCATGGAAAGCTAGGGTGCCACACACAGGCTTGAAATCTGAGTAATGCGGTTCAAAGCCAGCCTGGGCAGAAAAGTCCATGAGATTCTTATCTCTAAGCACCAACAAGACAGAAAGTAGTAGAGCTTTACTCTTGTGCAAAGCACCCTAATTTCAAGCCCACCCCAGGTACTCACTAAAAAATGTCTCATATAATTTCCTGCTCTGGCTGGCTTCGAACCATAATCCTCAGATTTCAGCGACTTGAGCAGGTAAGATTACAGGTTTAAGCCATAATTTTAAAATGTTTAAATGGCTGTCTTTTATCATCTTCCTTTTCATCTATTTATCTATTTTATCCTCCTCCTCCTCCTCCTCCTCCTCCTCCTCCTCCTCCTCCTCCTCCTCCTCCTCCCCCCCCCCCCCCTCCTCCTCCTCCCCCCCCTCCTCCTCCTCCTCTTCCTCCTCCTCCTCCTCCTCCTCTGGCCTGATGTTAGAACATAGTCACTTACCGTCAGTTTCTTTCTTCTTTTTTTGGCATTGTTTTGGAATTTGAAACTAGCAGACTCTACAACTTGAGCCTCAGATTAACCACTGTTTTGTTTTTGTTCTTTTGCTAGGACTTGAAATCATTACCTCACCACTTTTCAAGAGCTGGTGACTTTGTTTCCCTTTTGTTCTTATGCTTAATTCAAAGAAATGTACAAGTCCAGCTTCAATTGGATTGCTGGGATGCTTTGTTACTTTTTTTTATTTTTTTTAATACAGGGCTAGCAGGCTCCACTCCTTGAGCCACAGCTTCACTTCTGCCTGTCTGCCTGTCTTGGTTTCTTTCTTTCTTTCCTTTCTTTCTCTTTCTTTGGTTGTGTCTTTTCTATTTTTCTCATTCTCTTTCTGCTTTCTTCCTGTCTCTTTCTCTCTCACATTCTGTCTTTCTCTTTCTCTTTCCTCTTTGTGTCTCTTTCTGTTTCCTTTCTTTCTTTCCCTCCCTCCCTTTTCCTTTCTCTCTCTCTCTTTTTTTTTTTTTTTGGCCAGTCCTGGGCCTTGGACTCGGCCTGAGCACTGTCCCTGGCTTCTTCCCGCTCAAGGCTAGCACTCTGCCACCTGAGCCACAGCGCCGCCTCTGGCTGTTTTCTGTATATGTGGTGGTGGGGAATCGAACCTAGGGCCTCGTGTATCCAAGGCAGTCACTGTTGCCACTAGGCTATATCCCCAGCCCTCTCTTTCTCTTTCTTTTATGGAAGCTCTGTGGCTTGAATTCAGAGCATGGCTACTTTGTCTTAGTTTCTCTTTTCCCACCACAAGGCTAGCAGGCTCTACTACTTGAGTCACAGCTCCACTTCTGCCTGTTTGCCTTTCTTTCTTTCTCTTTTTCTTTCTCTCTTTCTATTTCTCTCTTGTTACTCTCTCTTCCTGTCTCTTTTTCCCTGTCTCTCACTTTCTCTCTCTTTTCTTTCTCTCTTTCTCTTTCTATTTCTCTCTTTCCTCTTTCTGTCTGTCTTTGTGTCTCTTTCTCTCTTTCTTCTTTCTCTTACTCGTTCTTTCTTCCTTATTTATGCTCAGGCCTGAACATGCTTCTTGTTTTTCTTTATCCTTCCTTCCTCCCTCCCTGCCTCCCTCCCTCCCTCCCTCCTTCTCTCTTTCTTTCTTTCTTTCTTCCATCCTTCCTTCCTTCCTTCCTTCTTTCCTTCCCTCCCTCCCTCTCCCTCTCTGCTCCCTCCCTCCTTCCTTCCTTCCTTCCTTCCTTCCTTCCTTCCTTCCTTCCTTCCTTCCTTCCTTCCTTCCTTCCTTCCTTCTTTCTTGGTGTAGTTGTATGTTTTTCTTCTAGCAGGCTCTACAATTTCAGCCAAAGATCGGCTTGTGACTTTTTTTTTTTCTAAGGATGGAACTCAGGGACTGCCTGCCAATTTATCCCGATTTTTGTATACTTTTCTGTATTTGCTCAGGGTTAGCAGGGTTCACACCTTGTCCCAAAGTGGAACTTCTGGCCTTTTGTTGTTGGTGGTGGTGATTCTGTGTGTGCTGGTTGGGTCTGGTGGGTGAACCCAGGTACTACATTTACTCATTATTTCCCTCAAAGCTAGCAGGCTCTCCAAGTTTACCCACAAGGGCATTTCTGCCGTTGTGTGTATGGGGTGGCGAGGGTGGGACCGGTTTCATGTTTTATTATTATTTTTGTTTTTCGGTTCTTCTTGTAGGGCTTGAACTTAGGGCCTCATCACTGTCCATGAGTGGTTGCTTTTTGTTTTTGTGTCTAGGCTTAAATCAAAGACAGTGTATAGTTAGAGCCAAAACTTCATTTTTGGAATGTGTTTGCTTATTCGTTTCTTTTCCTTTCTTTTTTTAATTGAAGGCTAGCAGGCTCTCCTACTTGAGCCAGAGATCAACTTCAGTCCTTTTTCTTTTTTCTTGGTGGCTACTAGGAGAAAAGAGTCCACGGGTAGCCAAGGGCACTACACACAGGTCCTAAAATCTGAGGATTGCATTTTGCTTGAGGTACAGACATGAGCCACGCCCACGAGACTGTTTTTTCTTTTTTTTTTTTTGCCTACTCTCTCTCTCTTTCTTACTATCTTTCTTTCTCTCTCTCTTTTTTTGTGAAAGCTGTGGGGCTTGAACTCAGAGCATGGCTACTTTGTCTCAGTTTCATTTTTACCCCCACCAGTCGATCAGGCTCTACTACTTGAGTCACAGCTCAACTTCTGACTGTTTGCCTTACTTTCTTACTCTCCTTTCTCTCTTTCTTGATTTCTTTCTTCTCTTTCTCTTTTTCATTCGTTCCGTTTCACTCTCTTACTTTCTTTTTATTTCTCTTTCTATTTCCTCTTTCTTCCTGTCTCTTCCTTTCTGTCTCTCTATTTCTCACTCTTTGCTTTATCACTTTCTATTTCTCTCTTTCCTTCTTTACTCTTTGTCCATCTGCCTCTCTTTCCCTTCCTTCCTTCCTTACTTCTTTCCTTCCTTCCTTCCATTTTTCTTTCTTTCTTTCTTCTTTCTGTCTTTCTTTCTTTCTTTCTTCTCTCTCTTTCTATCTGGTGGTTGATAGAAGATAAGAGTCCATGAAAAGCCTAGGTCACTTACACAGAGTCCACAAATCTGAGAATTGCAGTTTGAAGCCAGCCTGGGCAGGAAAGTCCATGAGACTCATCTCAATTATCCACCAAGAGACACAGAGAAGTAGAGCCTAGTCGTGAGTACATCACCACAAGTTCAATCCCACCCCTGGCACACACAACAATGAGTCTCAAGGACTTTCCAGCCCAGGCTGGCTTCAAACCATGATCTTCAGATTTCACCAGCAAGGAGCAGCTTACATTACAGATGTAAGTCTCTATCTTTAAAACTTCAATTTGCTCTTCTTTGCCTTCCTTTACAGTTTTTGTTCTTGAGGTTTTTAATTGTTAGTGCAGTTTTATGGTTTTTACTAAGTGCCTAGCCACACTCCTTGAAGTTTCTCTTTCTCTGTCTGCCTGTCTGTCTCTGTGTGTCTCTGTCTTTCCCTGTTACTCTCTCTTTAGAGCAGACCTCACACCTTGAGCCATAGCTGAACATTTTTTGGCCAGTCCTGGATCTTGAACTCAGGGCCTGAATAGTGTCCCTTTCTTCTTTTTGCTGAAGGCGAGTACTCCTTCACTTGTGCCACAGCACCACTTTGGCTTTTTCTATATATGTGATGCTGGGGAATTGAACCCAGGGCTTCATGTATAAGAGGCAAGCACTCTACTTCTAGGCCGTATGCCCAGAACATCAACTTTTGTTTCCTTTTTAATTGTATTGTTGGATGTTCTAGGTCTTGAACTCAGGCCATAGCCACTTTGTCAGTCTTAACGTGTGTGTGTGCGTGTGTGTGTGTCTGTGTATGTGTGTTACTCTCAGGGCTAGTAGGCTCTCCTCCTCAGGCTCAACTTCTGCCAGGTTTATTTTTGTGTGTGTTTGCTTTTGGTAGATGAGTCCCAGGTGTAGTGATGGACACTACAGAGAGGCTTGAAATCTGCCGATTGGAATTGGAGGCAAGCCTGGACCAGTAAGTCTATGAGACTCATCTCAATTAACCACCAATAGACATCAAGTAGTAGAGTTGTATCCTTGAGGAAAACACCTCAAGTTCAAGCCCACCCCTGGCACAGACGAAGATAAGTCTCATGGACTTTCCTCCCTTAGCTGGCTTTGAACCATGATCCTCAGATTTCACCCACTATAAGCAGCTTAGATTACAGGTGTGAGTCTCAATTTTCAAATCTGTAATTGGCTCATGTGCCTTCCTGTTAATTTCTTCTTCTTTGTGTTGTTTGTTGTTGTTCCTGCAGGTTTTATGGCTTAATACTAAAGGCCTGGCCACTCTCCCTGAAGTTCTTTGTTCTCTGTCTTTGTAGAGCAGGATTTACACCTTGAGCCACAGCTCAAATTCTGTTTTTTCTTCTTGTGTGTTTGTCTGTGTGTGTGTGTGTGTGTGTGTGTGTGTGTGTGTGTAAGTGCTAGGATTTTAACTCAGTGCATAGCCACTCGGCCTTAGTATTTTTGTATTTGTGGTCCTCATTGCTGGCAGGCTCTAGTTTTTCTTTAGCCAAAAGTAGGGAATTCAGGGATTTTTATGGTAGTTAATAGGAGACAACAGTCCAGGGGAAGCCCAGGGCACTACCGAGAGTAGAAATCTGAGGACCGGGGTTTGAAACCAGCCTGGGCAGGATAGTCCATGAGAATCTTATGGCAAAAAGTAAAACCATCAAGAGGCAGGAAGTTGTGGAGTTCTAACCATGAGCAAAACACAGCAATTCCAAGCCCAAGACCTGTTCTAATTAAAACAAAACTCAGGGCATGGCTACTTTGTCTCAGTTTCTTTTTTACCCCCACAAGTCTAGCAGGCTCTACTACTTGAGTCACAGCTCAACTTCTGACTACTTTCTTTCTCTCCTTTCTCTCTTTCTTTATTTCTTTCTTGTCTTTTTCTTTTTCAAGCGTTCCATTTTTCTCTCTTACTTTCTTTTTATTTTGCTTTCTCTTTCCTCTTTCTGCCTGTCTCTTTCTGCCTCTCAATTTCTCTCTCTTTTCTTTACCTCTTTCTATTTCTCTCTTTCCTTCTTTACTCTTTGTCCGTGTGTCTCTGTTTCCCTTCCTTCCTTCCTTCCTTCCTTCCTTCCTTCCTTCCTTCTTAATTCCTTAATTCCTTCCTTCCTTCCTTTCTTTCTTTCTTTCCTTCTTCCTTTTTTCTTTCTTCCTTTCTTCTCTCTCTTTCTTTGTTTCTTTTCTTCTTTTCCTCTCTGTCATTCTGGTGGTTGCTAGGAGATAAGAGTCCATGAGAAGCCTAGGGCACTTACACATTGTCCACAAAACTGAGGATTGCGGTTTGAAGCCAGCCTGGGCAGGAAAGTCCATGAGACTCATCTCAATTAACCACCAAGAGACAGAGAGAAGTAGAGCCTAGTCTTGAGTAAAACACCACAAGTTCAATCCCACCCCTGGCACACACAACAATGAGTCTCATGGACTTTCCTGCCCAGGCTGGCTTCAAACCGTGATCCTCAGATTTCACCAGCAAGGAACAGCTTACATTACAGATGTAAGTCTCTATCTTTAAAACTTCAATTGGCTCTTCTTTGCCTTCCTTTTCAGTTTTTGTTCTTGAGGTTTTGTATTGTTAGTGCAGTTTTATGGTTTTTACTAAGGGCCTAACCACTCTCCTTGAAGTTTCTCTTTCTCTGCCTGTCTCTGTCTTTCCCTGTTACTCTCTCTTTAGAGCAGACCTCACACCTTGAGCCATAGCTGAACATTTTTTTGGCCAGTCCTGGAGCTTGAACTCAGGGCCTGTATAGTGTCCCTTTCTTCTTTTTGCTGAAGGCGAGTACTCCTCCACATGTGCTACAGCACCATGTTGGCTTTTTCTATATATGTGATGCTGGGGAATTGAACCCAGGGCTTCATGTATAAGAGGCAAGCACTGTACTACTAGGCCGTATGCCCAGAATATCAACTTTTGTTTCCTTTTTAATTGTATTGTTGGATGTTCTAGGGCTTGAGCACAGGCCATAGCCACTTTGTCAGTCTTAACGTGTGTGTGTGCGTGTGTGTGTGTCTGTGTATGTGTGTTTCTCTCAGGGCTAGTAGGCTCTCCTCCTCAGGCTCAACTTCTGCCAGGTTTATTTTTGTGTGTGTTTGCTTTTGGTAGAGGAGTCCCAGGTGTAGTGATGGACACTACAGAGAGGCTTGAAATCTGAGGATTGGAATTGGAGGCAAGCCTGGACCGGTAAGTCCATGAGACTCATCTCAATTAACCACCAATAGAAATCAAGTAATAGAGTTGTATCCTTGAGGAAAACACCTCAAGTTCAAGCCCACCCCTGGCACAGACGAACATGAGTCTCATGTACTTTCCTCCCTTGGCTGGCTTTGAACCATGATCCTCAGACTTCACCCACTATAAGCAGCTTAGATTACAGGTGTGAGTCTCAATTTTCAAATCTGTAATTGGCTCATGTGCCTTCCTGTTAATTTCTTCTTCTTCTTTTTGTTGTTTGTTGTTGTTCCTGCAGGTTTTATGGCTTATTACTAAAGGCCTGGCCACTCTCCCTGAAGTTCTTTGTTCTCTGTCTTTGTAGAGCAGGTTTTACACCTTGAGCCACAGCTCAACTTCTGTTTTTTCTTCTTGTGTGTGTTTGTCTGTGTGTGTGTGTGTGTGTGTGTGTGTGTGTGTGTGTGTGTAACTTCTAGGATTTGAACTCAGTGCATAGCCACTCGGCCTTAGTATTTTTGTATTTGTGGTCCTCATTGCTGGCAGGCTCTAGTTTTTCTTTAGCCAAAAGTAGGGAATTCAGGGATTTTTATGGTAGTTAATAGGAGACAACAGTCCAGGGGAAGCCCAGGGCACTACCGAGAGTAGAAATCTGAGGACCGGGGTTTGAAACCAGCCTGGGCAGGATAGTCCATGAGAATCTTATGGCAAAAAGTAAAACCATCAAGAGGCAGGAAGTTGTGGAGTTCTAACCATGAGCAAAACACAGCAATTCCAAGCCCAAGACCTGTTCTAATTAAAACAAAACTCAGGGCATGGCTACTTTGTCTCAGTTTCTTTTTTACCCCCACAAGTCTAGCAGGCTCTACTACTTGAGTCACAGCTCAACTTCTGACTACTTTCTTTCTCTCTTTCTTTATTTCTTTCTTGTCTTTTTCTTTTTCAAGCGTTCCATTTTTCTCTCTTACTTTCTTTTTATTTTGCTTTCTCTTTCCTCTTTCTGCCTGTCTCTTTCTGCCTCTCAATTTCTCTCTCTTTTCTTTACCTCTTTCTATTTCTCTCTTTCCTTCTTTACTCTTTGTCCGTGTGTCTCTGTTTCCCTTCCTTCCTTCCTTCCTTCCTTCCTTCCTTCCTTCCTTCCTTAATTCCTTCCTTCCTTCCTTCCTTCCTTTCTTTCTTTCTTTCCTTCTTCCTTTTTTTCTTTCTTCCTTTCTTCTCTCTCTTTCTTTGTTTCTTTTCTTCTTTTCCTCTCTGTCATTCTGGTGGTTGCTAGGAGATAAGAGTCCATGAGAAGCCTAGGGCACTTACACATTGTCCACAAAACTGAGGATTGCGGTTTGAAGCCAGCCTGGGCAGGAAAGTCCATGAGACTCATCTCAATTAACCACCAAGAGACAGAGAGAAGTAGAGCCTAGTCTTGAGTAAAACACCACAAGTTCAATCCCACCCCTGGCACACACAACAATGAGTCTCATGGACTTTCCTGCCCAGGCTGGCTTCAAACCGTGATCCTCAGATTTCACCAGCAAGGAACAGCTTACATTACAGATGTAAGTCTCTATCTTTAAAACTTCAATTGGCTCTTCTTTGCCTTCCTTTTCAGTTTTTGTTCTTGAGGTTTTGTATTGTTAGTGCAGTTTTATGGTTTTTACTAAGGGCCTAACCACTCTCCTTGAAGTTTCTCTTTCTCTGCCTGTCTCTGTCTTTCCCTGTTACTCTCTCTTTAGAGCAGACCTCACACCTTGAGCCATAGCTGAACATTTTTTTGGCCAGTCCTGGAGCTTGAACTCAGGGCCTGTATAGTGTCCCTTTCTTCTTTTTGCTGAAGGCGAGTACTCCTCCACATGTGCTACAGCACCATGTTGGCTTTTTCTATATATGTGATGCTGGGGAATTGAACCCAGGGCTTCATGTATAAGAGGCAAGCACTGTACTACTAGGCCGTATGCCCAGAATATCAACTTTTGTTTCCTTTTTAATTGTATTGTTGGATGTTCTAGGGCTTGAGCACAGGCCATAGCCACTTTGTCAGTCTTAACGTGTGTGTGTGCGTGTGTGTGTGTCTGTGTATGTGTGTTTCTCTCAGGGCTAGTAGGCTCTCCTCCTCAGGCTCAACTTCTGCCAGGTTTATTTTTGTGTGTGTTTGCTTTTGGTAGAGGAGTCCCAGGTGTAGTGATGGACACTACAGAGAGGCTTGAAATCTGAGGATTGGAATTGGAGGCAAGCCTGGACCGGTAAGTCCATGAGACTCATCTCAATTAACCACCAATAGA
Organism: Perognathus longimembris pacificus; assembly: GCF_023159225.1. Lineage (NCBI taxonomy): Eukaryota > Metazoa > Chordata > Mammalia > Rodentia > Heteromyidae > Perognathus > Perognathus longimembris. Next base: position 371,496 of record NW_025961112.1, read on the forward strand.
AATCAAGTAATAGAGTTGTATCCTTGAGGAAAACACCTCAAGTTCAAGCCCACCCCTGGCACAGACGAACATGAGTCTCATGTACTTTCCTCCCTTGGCTGGCTTTGAACCATGATCCTCAGACTTCACCCACTATAAGCAGCTTAGATTACAGGTGTGAGTCTCAATTTTCAAATCTGTAATTGGCTCATGTGCCTTCCTGTTAATTTCTTCTTCTTCTTTTTGTTGTTTGTTGTTGTTCCTGCAGGTTTTATGGCTTATTACTAAAGGCCTGGCCACTCTCCCTGAAGTTCTTTGTTCTCTGTCTTTGTAGAGCAGGTTTTACACCTTGAGCCACAGCTCAACTTCTGTTTTTTCTTCTTGTGTGTGTTTGTCTGTGTGTGTGTGTGTGTGTGTGTGTGTGTGTGTGTGTGTAACTTCTAGGATTTGAACTCAGTGCATAGCCACTCGGCCTTAGTATTTTTGTATTTGTGGTCCTCATTGCTGGCAGGCTCTAGTTTTTCTTTAGCCAAAAGTAGGGAATTCAGGGATTTTTATGGTAGTTAATAGGAGACAACAGTCCAGGGGAAGCCCAGGGCACTACCGAGAGTAGAAATCTGAGGACCGGGGTTTGAAACCAGCCTGGGCAGGATAGTCCATGAGAATCTTATGGCAAAAAGTAAAACCATCAAGAGGCAGGAAGTTGTGGAGTTCTAACCATGAGCAAAACACAGCAATTCCAAGCCCAAGACCTGTTCTAATTAAAACAAAACTCAGGGCATGGCTACTTTGTCTCAGTTTCTTTTTTACCCCCACAAGTCTAGCAGGCTCTACTACTTGAGTCACAGCTCAACTTCTGACTACTTTCTTTCTCTCCTTTCTCTCTTTCTTTATTTCTTTCTTGTCTTTTTCTTTTTCAAGCGTTCCATTTTTCTCTCTTACTTTCTTTTTATTTTGCTTTCTCTTTCCTCTTTCTGCCTGTCTCTTTCTGCCTCTCAATTTCTCTCTCTTTTCTTTACCTCTTTCTATTTCTCTCTTTCCTTCTTTACTCTTTGTCCGTGTGTCTCTGTTTCCCTTCCTTCCTTCCTTCCTTCCTTCCTTAATTCCTTAATTCCTTCCTTCCTTCCTTTCTTTCTTTCTTTCCTTCTTCCTTTTTTTCTTTCTTCCTTTCTTCTCTCTCTTTCTTTGTTTCTTTTCTTCTTTTCCTCTCTGTCATTCTGGTGGTTGCTAGGAGATAAGAGTCCATGAGAAGCCTAGGGCACTTACACATTGTCCACAAAACTGAGGATTGCGGTTTGAAGCCAGCCTGGGCAGGAAAGTCCATGAGACTCATCTCAATTAACCACCAAGAGACAGAGAGAAGTAGAGCCTAGTCTTGAGTAAAACACCACAAGTTCAATCCCACCCCTGGCACACACAACAATGAGTCTCATGGACTTTCCTGCCCAGGCTGGCTTCAAACCGTGATCCTCAGATTTCACCAGCAAGGAACAGCTTACATTACAGATGTAAGTCTCTATCTTTAAAACTTCAATTGGCTCTTCTTTGCCTTCCTTTTCAGTTTTTGTTCTTGAGGTTTTGTATTGTTAGTGCAGTTTTATGGTTTTTACTAAGGGCCTAACCACTCTCCTTGAAGTTTCTCTTTCTCTGCCTGTCTCTGTCTTTCCCTGTTACTCTCTCTTTAGAGCAGACCTCACACCTTGAGCCATAGCTGAACATTTTTTTGGCCAGTCCTGGAGCTTGAACTCAGGGCCTGTATAGTGTCCCTTTCTTCTTTTTGCTGAAGGCGAGTACTCCTCCACATGTGCTACAGCACCATGTTGGCTTTTTCTATATATGTGATGCTGGGGAATTGAACCCAGGGCTTCATGTATAAGAGGCAAGCACTGTACTACTAGGCCGTATGCCCAGAATATCAACTTTTGTTTCCTTTTTAATTGTATTGTTGGATGTTCTAGGGCTTGAGCACAGGCCATAGCCACTTTGTCAGTCTTAACGTGTGTGTGTGCGTGTGTGTGTGTCTGTGTATGTGTGTTTCTCTCAGGGCTAGTAGGCTCTCCTCCTCAGGCTCAACTTCTGCCAGGTTTATTTTTGTGTGTGTTTGCTTTTGGTAGAGGAGTCCCAGGTGTAGTGATGGACACTACAGAGAGGCTTGAAATCTGAGGATTGGAATTGGAGGCAAGCCTGGACCGGTAAGTCCATGAGACTCATCTCAATTAACCACCAATAGAAATCAAGTAATAGAGTTGTATCCTTGAGGAAAACACCTCAAGTTCAAGCCCACCCCTGGCACAGACGAACATGAGTCTCATGTACTTTCCTCCCTTGGCTGGCTTTGAACCATGATCCTCAGACTTCACCCACTATAAGCAGCTTAGATTACAGGTGTGAGTCTCAATTTTCAAATCTGTAATTGGCTCATGTGCCTTCCTGTTAATTTCTTCTTCTTCTTTTTGTTGTTTGTTGTTGTTCCTGCAGGTTTTATGGCTTATTACTAAAGGCCTGGCCACTCTCCCTGAAGTTCTTTGTTCTCTGTCTTTGTAGAGCAGGTTTTACACCTTGAGCCACAGCTCAACTTCTGTTTTTTCTTCTTGTGTGTGTTTGTCTGTGTGTGTGTGTGTGTGTGTGTGTGTGTGTGTGTGTGTGTAACTTCTAGGATTTGAACTCAGTGCATAGCCACTCGGCCTTAGTATTTTTGTATTTGTGGTCCTCATTGCTGGCAGGCTCTAGTTTTTCTTTAGCCAAAAGTAGGGAATTCAGGGATTTTTATGGTAGTTAATAGGAGACAACAGTCCAGGGGAAGCCCAGGGCACTACCGAGAGTAGAAATCTGAGGACCGGGGTTTGAAACCAGCCTGGGCAGGATAGTCCATGAGAATCTTATGGCAAAAAGTAAAACCATCAAGAGGCAGGAAGTTGTGGAGTTCTAACCATGAGCAAAACACAGCAATTCCAAGCCCAAGACCTGTTCTAATTAAAACAAAACTCAGGGCATGGCTACTTTGTCTCAGTTTCTTTTTTACCCCCACAAGTCTAGCAGGCTCTACTACTTGAGTCACAGCTCAACTTCTGACTACTTTCTTTCTCTCTTTCTTTATTTCTTTCTTGTCTTTTTCTTTTTCAAGCGTTCCATTTTTCTCTCTTACTTTCTTTTTATTTTGCTTTCTCTTTCCTCTTTCTGCCTGTCTCTTTCTGCCTCTCAATTTCTCTCTCTTTTCTTTACCTCTTTCTATTTCTCTCTTTCCTTCTTTACTCTTTGTTCGTGTGTCTCTGTTTCCCTTCCTTCCTTCCTTCCTTCCTTCCTTAATTCCTTAATTCCTTCCTTCCTTCCTTCCTTCCTTTCTTTCTTTCTTTCCTTCTTCCTTTTTTCTTTCTTCCTTTCTTCTCTCTCTTTCTTTGTTTCTTTTCTTCTTTTCCTCTCTGTCATTCTGGTGGTTGCTAGGAGATAAGAGTCCATGAGAAGCCTAGGGCACTTACACATTGTCCACAAAACTGAGGATTGCGGTTTGAAGCCAGCCTGGGCAGGAAAGTCCATGAGACTCATCTCAATTAACCACCAAGAGACAGAGAGAAGTAGAGCCTAGTCTTGAGTAAAACACCACAAGTTCAATCCCACCCCTGGCACACACAACAATGAGTCTCATGGACTTTCCTGCCCAGGCTGGCTTCAAACCGTGATCCTCAGATTTCACCAGCAAGGAACAGCTTACATTACAGATGTAAGTCTCTATCTTTAAAACTTCAATTGGCTCTTCTTTGCCTTCCTTTTCAGTTTTTGTTCTTGAGGTTTTGTATTGTTAGTGCAGTTTTATGGTTTTTACTAAGGGCCTAACCACTCTCCTTGAAGTTTCTCTTTCTCTGCCTGTCTCTGTCTTTCCCTGTTACTCTCTCTTTAGAGCAGACCTCACACCTTGAGCCATAGCTGAACATTTTTTTGGCCAGTCCTGGAGCTTGAACTCAGGGCCTGTATAGTGTCCCTTTCTTCTTTTTGCTGAAGGCGAGTACTCCTCCACATGTGCTACAGCACCATGTTGGCTTTTTCTATATATGTGATGCTGGGGAATTGAACCCAGGGCTTCATGTATAAGAGGCAAGCACTGTACTACTAGGCCGTATGCCCAGAATATCAACTTTTGTTTCCTTTTTAATTGTATTGTTGGATGTTCTAGGGCTTGAGCACAGGCCATAGCCACTTTGTCAGTCTTAACGTGTGTGTGTGCGTGTGTGTGTGTCTGTGTATGTGTGTTTCTCTCAGGGCTAGTAGGCTCTCCTCCTCAGGCTCAACTTCTGCCAGGTTTATTTTTGTGTGTGTTTGCTTTTGGTAGAGGAGTCCCAGGTGTAGTGATGGACACTACAGAGAGGCTTGAAATCTGAGGATTGGAATTGGAGGCAAGCCTGGACCGGTAAGTCCATGAGACTCATCTCAATTAACCACCAATAGAAATCAAGTAATAGAGTTGTATCCTTGAGGAAAACACCTCAAGTTCAAGCCCACCCCTGGCACAGACGAACATGAGTCTCATGTACTTTCCTCCCTTGGCTGGCTTTGAACCATGATCCTCAGACTTCACCCACTATAAGCAGCTTAGATTACAGGTGTGAGTCTCAATTTTCAAATCTGTAATTGGCTCATGTGCCTTCCTGTTAATTTCTTCTTCTTCTTTTTGTTGTTTGTTGTTGTTCCTGCAGGTTTTATGGCTTATTACTAAAGGCCTGGCCACTCTCCCTGAAGTTCTTTGTTCTCTGTCTTTGTAGAGCAGGTTTTACACCTTGAGCCACAGCTCAACTTCTGTTTTTTCTTCTTGTGTGTGTTTGTCTGTGTGTGTGTGTGTGTGTGTGTGTGTGTGTGTGTGTGTGTGTAACTTCTAGGATTTGAACTCAGTGCATAGCCACTCGGCCTTAGTATTTTTGTATTTGTGGTCCTCATTGCTGGCAGGCTCTAGTTTTTCTTTAGCCAAAAGTAGGGAATTCAGGGATTTTTATGGTAGTTAATAGGAGACAACAGTCCAGGGGAAGCCCAGGGCACTACCGAGAGTAGAAATCTGAGGACCGGGGTTTGAAACCAGCCTGGGCAGGATAGTCCATGAGAATCTTATGGCAAAAAGTAAAACCATCAAGAGGCAGGAAGTTGTGGAGTTCTAACCATGAGCAAAACACAGCAATTCCAAGCCCAAGACCTGTTCTAATTAAAACAAAACTCAGGGCATGGCTACTTTGTCTCAGTTTCTTTTTTACCCCCACAAGTCTAGCAGGCTCTACAACTTGAGTCACAGCTCAACTTCTGACTACTTT